>NC_085877.1:4155208-4455208 GCF_034702125.1 Engraulis encrasicolus
ATGTGATCAGATCATACACTTTAAAAACTTCATTTATATTCATACTGCATCTGCATAATCTGCCTTGAGAAATATTTATTCATCATGACAATGCTATTATCATACTGTCATATTTCTTCTGTTTTACAATTTATAGACTAAGGTACTTGAGTACTACATACAGTCCTGCTAAGGGAGCCTGTGCAAGAGTTCCAATGTCCCTGGAATAAGTCTGTGCACTGCATACATTGTAAATAAACAACGTTGAGATTGCTTACTAAGGCATGGCCGAAGAGGTGATCTGCCCTGCTTGTAGCCTGGGGCACAGCGGTTGCACTTCGGTCCTGTCACGCCCTCCCGGCACAAGCACTGGCCCGTCGACTGGTTACACCAGTGACCCACTGCTCCCAAAGGGTGGCATTGGCAAGCTGGATGTGAGAAATCGGAGGGAGAGACAGAGAGAGGCAGGGGCAAGAGAGGGGTTGAGAAGGAAGAAGAGAAAACGTATTTTAGCCAAACAAATATTTGAGAGGTCAAATGAGACACATGAACCAAGCTGAGAGACAAAAGCTTGCAGAATAGACACAAACTAACTACAGGAAAATGTGCATATTTTAGGATTGTAGACAAAATAGAAAGACAGTGCATCATCATTTTACACGTTGGCCCTCAATGTTTCTGGGATTTCTGAGCAGCCTGTTGACATAAGCAAACAATGAAACATTCAATGGTCAATGTAGATTCTTGTACATTTGGAGATTTGGAAACTAGCAAGGGGGGGGGGGGGCAATCTCCCCTATTCCCTCTAGAAATCAGACAAGGCAATCTGAGGCCATGACATGACGTGCCCGGTTACTGTCAAGGTGCTGTAGGCCAACAGCTTCAGCAGGCCAGTGGCATTACAAAGCAACAGGAATGTGCATGCTTTACTAGCCATAGCCAATAGGGCCAAGGACAGATTACTACACGGGCCTACCGGGCCCATGCCCAGGGACCCAGGAGCCAAGGGGGCTCTACAGCCCAAAAAACGTCTGTGCTACAAACAACACTTCATGATTGGTCTACTGTATGTTCTCATATCGTGTTAAAATTGCCCTTTTAACTATCGTGTTTTCACATTTTCTCGTGGGAGAATCCCTGAAACTCCCAACAAAAACAGAAAATAAAAACCTAACCCCTTTGCAACTGCACTTGTTGTTCTGTATATTCCTGTGCACTTTGTATTTGCTTGTGATGTTGGCTTGATTATGTCCTGTTTTGAAAGTCCCCTTGGTTATAAAGCATCTGCCAAATGCAATGTAATGTAATGTAAAAAGGCCATCTACAGTAACATCTCCGCTTAGCACCCAAAACATTTGGGAACCTACAGGGGGGGGGGGGCATTTCTTGCTGTCTGGCCTTGGGGCCCATGGAGTCATCATCCGTCCCTGAGTACAGTGGTCTCTGTTTAGGATCAGCAGCGGTATTTTAAACAAAGCCAACAGCCGCGGCAGGCCCGACTAACAGCTAACCTTCCCTAAAGTGGAATGAATCTCAGCTTGGTCCAGGAAGCTGGTAAAGCGTGCCACGTGTAAATGCAAATATTTAAACATAGCATGCCCTCTCCCAATAAATAAGGTTGAGAAATAAAACATCAAGCTGTCTAACACTCCACATCAATCCAGAGGAGGTACTTGAAAGTCAGGTATAAGGAATGACACAAGAGATTACACAGTTGTTCGGAAATGTTACCTCCCCTGGCAGATTTTTTTTTACCATTTGTCAGAGAATATGAATGACAAGTCAAAGGTTTTGTATTTCTATCATTGTTAGGCTAGTGTTTGTAAGAAGCCACTTGTTGCCATAAATCATAACTTCGGCCATGGTATGTGAAGTGTGGAGTGCAACTCTATGACCTACTCTGTATGCAAGATCAAAACAGGCAAAGACTATACACACACACACACGCACACACGCACGCACACGCACACGCACACGCACACACACACACACACACACACACACACACACACACACACACACACACACACACACACACACACACACACATTCCATGGAAATATGCACTTCGTCGCCACAGGACAGTTATAGTTGGGCTTTAGCCAGAGCTCCCCACAAGCCGAACTAACACGTGATAAGTCAAAGGACAAATGTCAGTGGAGATACCAGGACCGCCACCATAGCCATAACAAAGACTAACAGACAGACGAAAGGACACACACATGCGCGCACACACACAAACACATGTGCGCGCGCACACACACACACACACATACGCACGCACGCACACGCACATGCACACACACACACACACACACGCACACACACACACGCACACACATTAAAAAAGAGAAATATGCATGTGTGTTCATCATGCTGTCTGTGATGTCTTCGTGTTCATGCTAATACATCCACTTCTCACATATAGGCCTACAATATGTATACACACTTTTTTTCTGTGAACCTCCTCTCACAACCATAGTCTATGTCTGTGTGTCAGAGCCCCGATGGGAAATAGAAAACGATATTGGTAGTGATGCTCCGCACCACAACCGGTATTTTTGCCCTTTGGTCGCCATTGCAAGAGTGTTGGTTGAGAATATCACTTTGAATTTGAAAATAAAGTAAGGCTCTGCAGGCCAGATGAAATGGCTCAGTGGGCCGCATGTGGCCCCCGGGCCTGAATTTAGTAAACCACATATGGGCTAAACAAACAATCTCAATGGCAAGGAACATCTGCAGACATTCCTAGAATGCAAACCAAACACATTATGATGACATCAGCACCCACATATTCACATTCACACACATTCAGACGCCCCCACACACACCACAACTTGACATGAACTATTTTGCTCCCCAGCCACTGTGGCTAGTAGTTTTCCCCTGTGACGAGCCACTCTGCCTTACTACTAGCCAGAAGTTTTTTTTTTTTTTTTTTGGGGGGGGGTCAACTTTATTTGGACAGTATAGCGAAGACTGGGACAGGAAGCGAGTGGGGATAGAGAGACGGGGAAGGATCGGCACATGACCAAAAAATCAAACCCCGGTCGTCGGCGTAGTAACCAAGTGCCCTACCGTTAGGCCACGGCATGGCCAACTTGACACATTTTTGCTATCATATTTTTATTACCATGATGCAGGCCTATGGCTAACAGGCTAAGGGTAAAATTTGCGTTCGAATATACATTCCTACATGAACAGAGACCAGACAAATAGAAACTGAGTGAGACACTGAGGTTTGACTTTGACCGTATATAGGCTACTCTGATATAACATACCTAGGAATTGGCTATGTGCCCGTGAAATTGAAATCTTTACAAGCCACAGCCAAGTTTTACCCATTTTTGGCTGGTTGGAAGGTGCCAAAGCCCTGCCACACACACACGCACGCACGCACGCACGCACGCACGCACGCACGCACGCACGCACGCACGCACGCACGCACGCACGCACGCACGCACGCACGCACACACGCACACACACGCACACACACAAATCCAGTGAGTGACTGACGTTGGCAGGTCTTGCGGTGCGCGAGGGCCTTGCTGTGGTCTCTGGTGTAGCCGTTCTGGCAGAGCTGGCAGTGGCGTCCGGTGGTGTGGTGGCGGCACTTGAGGCACACCCCGCCACTCTGGCGGCCCGACTGCTGATACAGCTCCATGCTGAAGCGGCACTTGGTGGAGTGGCCATTGCACTCACATGCTAAAGAAGAGAAGACAGAAGAGGGATGAGTGATAGTCAGTTGGTCATTTTGTTGATATCTCTATGCAAAGTAGACACAGTATCACAACAACAAACTGTATCAGAGGATGCACCCTGCCCCATGGCTGGAGTGGTAATCTAGCATACAGGGCATTTTCCCACTGGGATGACAGTCCTCAGGGGCCGATGCTGTTGCTTTGTTGTGCATTTGTGCTTTGTGGGGGTTTTGTTCTTAGAGACCAGCCAACCATTTAGATGGGGCAGCACATTGGTCCCTCTTTAATGTAGACAGTGGACTGAGCCAACCACAATATTGTAGGAAAAAAACAGGGGACTGTGTGAGAGGCTGGCCTACACCAAGAAAAATGTCCAAAAGAGTCCAAATTATGAAAATCCAAATATATTGCAATATGCATACTTGTGCTGAATGGTATGACACATAATTCACATTTCACAATATAATATACACTCACCGGCCACTTCATTAGGAACACCTCTCTAGTGCTGGGTTGAACCCCCTTTTGCCTTCAGAATTTTTAGAGTCGTTTATGGTGAGCCTGTGTAAATTGTTGCCTCATTTTCCTGTTCTTAGCTGACAGGAGTGGCACCAAATAGTTTTCTGCATCTGTAGCCCATTTGCCTCAAGATTTGATGTGCAGCGTAATCAGAGATTGTCTTATGCATACCCCAGTTGTAATGAGTGGTTTTTTTACTTAATGTTGCATTTGTATCAGCACAAACCAGTATGTCCGTTCTCCTCTGACCTCTGCCATCAACAAGGCATTTTTGCCCACAGAATCGCTGCTCACTGAATTTTTTTCCCTTTTTCGAACCATTCTTTGTAAACCCTAGAGATGGTTGTGTGTGAATATCCCAGTAGATCAGTCTTTTCTGAAATTCTCAAATCAGGCACCCACAGCCATGCCATGTTAAAAGTCATTTAAATAACCGTTCTTCCCCATTATGATGCTCGGTTTGAACTCTATCAGGTCATCTCTGCCATGTCTACATGCACAAATGCATCGAGTTGCCACCATGTGATTGGCTGATCAGAAATTTGCCTCAATGAACAGTTGTAACAGGTGTTCCTAATATAGTGGCCGGTGAGTGTACATTGGTAAGATATAAGCAATTCCAGGTGTCTTAATATATACAGGAGACATACTTCATGGGCACTGATATTATAACAGTCAGCCCATGTAATGTAAGCTCACATATTGATATTAGGCCTACATTTATGTATGGGTAGAACAAAATGGCGGCTGTTAAGGGTACATATGACTGGTTATTGACATACAATTTAAAGAGCCTGTGAAGTGAAAGTCAGATTTCATTTGGTTATGATCGTCCGTTATCTGAAAACTATCAACACTTCGTCTTTGGTGTCTAATTCTGACATGCACTGTGAGGGGGGTGATTGTAGTGTTGTTCTTAAATTTCATATACTATCAATGAGAAATGTGATGGTTCCAGCAAATATATGATTTCCAGGGATACAACAGACATGCAGGCGACACAGGACAAATGATCAGATAGACACATGGGGCCATGACTCACGGACGCACGGGTGAGGCTGTGACGGCGTGGCCCGTTGCCAGGGGCGATCATAGTAGAAGGGCTTGCAGACGTCGCAGTCGGGCCCCGCCGTGTGGTGCTCACACTGGCACACCGCCTGGCCTTGGTTGTCGCGGCGACAGCGCGAGGCGTGCCCGTTGCACTTGCACCTGCCGCCCACCTGCAGATCAGAGAGGGAGATGGGAGGACGCGATTGGGGGGCCGAGAGCGAGGAGGGGGGAAGTCTCTGGAGCAGGTCTCTGGCCCTCTGTCGAGAGGTTGAGCCTCTCCTTTCGCCGTGGTTCCTTCTCCTCCGTAGTTCGTGGCCTTTGGGGCTCCTCCCCTGCCCCTCGACTGTCCAATCACAGCGTCCGTCCTGGCAAGGCGTCCAATGTTGGCTTTCCTTTTTCCTGCCGCGCCCCCTCACCTTCTTGGATGAGGTCGGAGTGTCCGTTGTCACGGTTTCCCCTTCCTTCCTGGTTGTGTTTTGAGTGTCTTCCTGTGAGCGGGACTTGTTACCTCCGTTTCTCCTGGAAGCTTTGCTGGTCGCCTCGCCTCCTCTCCTGTTCTTCAAGCCCTCCCCCTCCATCTTCAGGATCTCCTTCTCCTCCATCATTCCCCACAACAGTCCATCTCCTCTCGGAATTTCAACAGGAGTGTCACTCTCCGCTTTGGTTCCGGCCCTCCACCTCAAAACCCCCCCTCCCGTGACCCCATCCGTAGCCCGCCCCCCAGATTCCCGTTTTTGTTCAGCTGCCCTGCTGACGGGCTTGTGGAAGAGCACTCGGATGTCTGTGGCTGTCACCCAGTCCTGAAGTACGGGGCTGAAGTCCAGGTCAGCTGCCGAGGGACGTCCGTCCAGGGTGGAGAAGGCCAGCACGGCCCCGCCGCGGTGCTTCTGCAGGGGCCTGGGATCGGAGCACAAGGGCTCGGTCTCCTGGTGCCTGTTGAGGGCCACGGTCTGGGCGGGCTGGCTGAAGACCCCCGGGCAGTTGCTGGAGTAATACTGCAAGGGTCTCCAGGTGTGGCCGTGATCCATGGACTTGAGGATGGAGATGGACTGGCCCTCTGAGAGCTCCACCTGCTGGCAGAACTGCAGGCTGATGTAGGTGATCTCGAAGCGGCGTCCGAGGGGAATGGTGATGGCCCAGTCCCCCTCCCATGGCTCCCCGCTCAGGCAGGTGAGGTTGTGGGGGTTGTGGAGGTCGGTGAGGGAGCTCACGTTCCGGTTCAACCCACCGCGACTGGGCGGGTTGCTGGCCAGCACGGGGACGCCATAGGCCGCGTTGATGAACTCTGACAAACAGTGGCGCGGGCGCCCATCGAGGTGGTAGCAGGGGTCATGGGGGGACGTCCAGCGGAGTAGCGAGTGAGAAGGGGCACTGGCGGGGGAGGAGAGAGATGGAGGGAGGAATCCAGATATGATGAGGAGCAGGGAATAGAAGGAGGGGGAGGCAGGGGGATGATGGAAGAGCATGATGTCATCTGGCCTGTTGAAAAGAGGAAAAAGAAGGTTAACAAAGTTATCTTGAACTAAAACTTTCTTCCTTCTGTCAAAACCCCAAACTCTGAGGCTGTTCCACACAGCTTGGTAAATCAAGGTGTGGATATAAGACCACCAGATCAATACCCTGTCATAGACAGCCCAAACTCCAGTCCTGAGCCCCATTGAAGACCTCTTCAAGAGGAAGATGAATGGTCACAAGCCATCAACCCAAGCTCAGAAACTTGAATTCTTGCACCAGGGATGGAATAAAGTCATCCTAGAACAATGTGAAATACTTGTGTAAAGCATACAAATATGCAAGTGTGTTCAATCAAATATTGATTTCTAAACCATTCCCAACTTAAAACATTACTATTATGTTTAAAGTGAATATCATCTTGTTCTCTTTGCCTATTTGATGTCTGAAAACATTGCATAGTTTGTGTAATATTGACCATTTGTCATTTTCTGCTAATTAAAGAGTAAATGTTCTCAATAGTTTATAGAATGAAACAACAATGTTCAGTTTACTCAAACACATACCTATAAGTAGTAAAATGAGAGTAACTGATTATTTCGAAGGCTATATCCAAGGCTATATTTGTACTTTTTTTCCGAAATTCACTTATTATTCTGCAAATTGCAAGAAGGCTCCAAAATATACCAGCATGAAATGCTCAGAATGCTGCCACTATTTTTTTTATTGTCACAATCTTGACTGACATAATGCCTATAAAATATACAAGTCTCGACATTAGAATGGCTCAAAAAGAGAGAGAGGGAGGAAAGAAAGATGAGTGAAGGGAGCGAAAAATCACAAACAGATCCGGGGTGGATGACAAAAAGCTGGAGTAACAGCTGGCTCTGACACAGCAGCAGCCACATGAATCATATTTACGACCCATGAGGAAGTGTCTGTGTATACAGAGAAACAGAAAGGCCAGAATGTAGTTCCACAGACAGACAGACAGGCCGGCAGACAGACAGACAGACAGACAGACAGACAGACAGACAGACAGGCATAGATAGATAGATAGATAGATAGATAGATAGATAGATAGATAGATAGATAGATAGATAGATAGATAGATAGATAGATAGATAGATAGATAGATAGATAGATAGATAGATAGAATAAGAGTGTCCCAGTGCACACACAAATGTCATACAAGTTGTTAAATTGGATTTCGAAATGAATTGCGCAGTAAAAGAGACAATAATAAAGTGATGGAAAGACATTCAGAATGACAGCAAGAAGAAGACAGATAGATGCACAGAGATTCGAGGAAAAGATCAAGAGGCAAGATTTATAGCACAAAATGGGAACCATGTACATCGGCCTTGAGCCCTCTCATCCGGCCACTTTCCCTTGTGCTCAGAAGAATGTTTGTGTGCCTGCGTGTGCACGTGCATCTGAATCTTTCGGTCTGCGTAGTTTAATGTCTGAGCAAGAGAGATAATGAGTATGAATGTGGGCCCCAACAATCGGCAGGCTCACTTTTCCCCTTTTCTTTACGAGACGCTGACACGAGGCATTTATTAATCTGTCGCCAAAGCAATCTGATACTGACAGATAAGACAGCGGGTGATGTGGGTTAGAGACACGGCAAACAATAAGCCTACTTTCCAGTCAGCTGTGATCTATGGCTGTGACAACCCTATTGGGTTTATTAGAGCCTGTGAGAGCTGAGGGAGCGAACTGAGGTGAAGATTCTCACCAATGATACGACTCCTCGTTGGATTCTGTCAACCTATAAATGTGTTTCTCACAATGTTAAGCTTTCTTGTTTTCTCATCTTGTTTGCTGTCACCTCATCTCGTCCACGTACGACATCACCCTACACCCCACCAATAAAACCCCAAGTCTCTCTCTCATGCACGCCAGAAAGTGGGCCTGCATGCACACACGTACACGCTGGCACGCACGCAGACACGCACTCTCTCTCTCTCTCTCTCTCGCACGCATGTACACACGCCCACATGAGCACATAAGCGCGCGCACACACGCAAGCACACACAAGCAAACACACGCACACGCACACGCACACGCACACGCACGCACGCACGCACGCACGCACGCACGCACACACACACACACACACAAGCACACACGCACACGCACACACACACACGCACACACACACACACACACGCATTCACACACACGCACACACCCTTTCCTGAGATCACCTGCCTCCTTTGGTTTCTGGAAATATTCCTAAGTGCTGAAGATTGATGGAGCCCTAACAAGCGTTTGACACTGACAGCAGAGTCAGCAGGGATGAATAAACTAACCCTTAGGAGAGGGTGTGGGTGATATTGAGAGAAGGAGAGGAGGAAGAGAGGAAGAGGGGGAGCGGGCAGAGGAAGGGGGGAGAGAGGAGGGCGAACGAGTCACCGTTCTCAATTAGAGCAGTCGCTGAAACATGACGCCCTCCTCTGGGTCAGGACAAGCGTGAGATAAATAGACACACTGTACACACACACACACGCACGCACGCACGCACACAAAACAGATACAGTATACAGCACATACCCAATATAACAATAAGATATACACAGAGAGAGCGAGAATAAGAATGAACAGAGAAAGTGTGCAAATCACTGATCAAATTGGCATACAAAAGTCAATAGAAAACAAGCGATCTGTTATCTGTTTTGGTTGCCGTCCGACTCCTTGGCAACCTCATGCCCCTCGGTATCGCAATATAGGTAGCTGGTCTGTAGGGGAGCGGGTGGGGCAGGTGTTGAGCGGCCCAACTGTGACTCCCGTCTCCCCATGGCACATTCCGAGGTCCAATGTGCAGACACCACCACCACAACCGCCATCCCCACCTCCCTCCCTCCCGGTGGCATTCCACACGTGTTGCAACATGCCCCAGGGGAAACCGGAGCAACCCGCCGAAAAACAAACCGGATTAATTAATCGTCTGATAAATCACATCTTCCTCTGGACGAGCTGGTGCCAGTGTATCCGTTCAAGGCTGTGAGGCGGTTCCGAAGTCAGAATAAGACAGGAATTTGGAAATGTAAGCTGAGGGAGAGGAGGAGAAGAGGAGAGGAAGGGACACACCATCATAAGATAATCAGTCAGATCTACAGATGTTATTGGCAGATAGGATTCTTCTTGGATTGCGTATTTGCTAAAGGTGTCTTTGTCAACAAAAAGCTACTGTATAGTTCATGTTTACAGCTTTGTCTTGACCTTATCGTATACCACACCCAGTTGCTGAGCTCCCAAACTCTAATCAATATTTGTCTTGCAGCACATGATCTTTTTCATCTGCAAGGTAGCACGTAATAGCACGTAAATGGTAAATGAATGTTTACTAACACATACTGGAGTTCATCATTACTTGTGCCTCCACCTAGAGGTATAGGCCTACTCCTCTCAGTCTTCAATTATCTGGAGTTATCAGTTATCTGTCCGTCACAGAGTTTGTGCTATAACTTTTGCATCGTTGCGTAATAGATGGCAACTACCAAAGTTTGATGGTAAAATGGTAGTCAACCTCCCTCCCGAAGTTGGTCTGAACCTTTAGCTCAGCGGAATCATACTGTGCCTCCCTTGCCTGAACTGCAGCATTTCCTGGTCAGTCATGGGCTCAAGCCCTGAGGAGGATGACCACTGTAATACTGGTGCCCTGACCCGGATGGGACTGAGTTTTAGGGGGTGTAACGGAGGACAACTAACAGAATTTGGTGGTAGAACGTTAGTAAACCTCTCTCCCAAAGCCTTATACAGTATCATGACACTGAGCTATCAATTTGAACATTTAGCTCAGTGGTATCGTACCCATGCCGAACTGTAGTGTTGACTGGTAGGTCGCAGGTTCGAGCCCCACATGGTGAACTAGCACAGGATGCCCACGGTTACAGTGACAGTGAAAACCAAGGCTTTTGTACGAAAGTTCGGAAGAAGCATAATGAAATTTGACATGCCCTAATTAACCCCTGCATCCTATTTTCTGCTCAACTGTCATTCGTCGGAATTCAGCGCGAAAAGATAGGCATGCCTATTTAACCACCTGCATCTCATTTTCTGCTCAGCCATCATTTGGTGGAATTTCAGCGCAACAAAATTTGGACCGCCTCTTAATTAACCACAGAGCATTTATTATCTGCTCACCTGTCTCCAATCAGAAATTCGCTTTCTTGCTCGCACCCAACCGCCTCCATTCTGCCGATGTTGGGTGTCCTGCTTCCTCTCCTGTTCATCTGCTCTCTGACCATCATCGGCGGGGGGGTGTCTCAGTGACGCCTCGTACTCCCGATAATGTTTATCGCATAGACATTTATGGGGCTTGGCAGTACTTCAGCACCACGACCAGCGATCTTGCTTAATACGCCGCACAATCCTACCAATCTCAGCTTCTCAAGTGCCAAAAATTGGGTTCTCATTACATTGTATGTGTTGGTTGGCGGGGCCCTTCCGATGACTTTGTCCCAGGCCTTGCCAAAGCTGTCAGCAGCCTTGCATGTACACTTACGAGTCCTAATCCCATGCAATCAAAGTCCTGTCCCACCCCACACACATGCCCTCGAGTGCATGCCATCACACACCGTCAGTGTAGTCTCTTTCTCCCACTGCCCACGCTTGCTTAACAAGGCACTCCATGCCCAGGCCAAACTCATCACTTTGCACTTGCATGCACTGGAACCACTTTGGAACAATGCTGCCCACCCCCCCCCACACACACAGTGAAGTACACTAGCCTGCATTTTAACAACATTTTTATAATTTAAGTTACGTAAGCGAAAGTACACTACCTGCACATGGGGTCACTTTGTGTTAATGTCACCAAATCAGTTACATGATATGCAGACGATGCGAATTTCAAAGTTTCGAATCCATTTCAATCAAAATAAAAACATCAGTACCATGCTTTGCCCAATGGCCATACACTGTATGACTATGTGGTAGGCCTACACACAATTTGACTAAATTTGTCAACCATATATCTCCACTTTTCATGTTTTTTTTTACTTATTCATTTATAAATCACTATTTTCTAAAAGATCAGATCATACACATATAGTCATGGAGACGGACCAGTAGTGCTGATTTATATTTTATAATGACTAAAGAGCGAATATAAAATAACAAACAAAATAGTGGAGGTATGAGGCTTCCGCTGGACAGCGTTGACATGAAAGGCTGGGTAAACACCCGGATGACGGATGGTGACACTGTAGCTGTAAAGGCTAAGCCTGGTCTGTAACGGTGAGGGCCCCCTGAGACGGAGAACAGATCCAGGAGGAGTGAAAGAGAGGTGCAGGTGGCTAAGGCTATGTTAGACTGGGCTGGGATGGCTATAACTGCTGTGCTAGCCCCCTTGGCTATATGTTGCTGTGAGGTTGGGACAGGCCTCTATATTAAAGCGCTAAGAGTGAAGGAGCGGGCGGGTNGGTGGGTTGGCATTCCTACGGCATGATCCGCACTTGTTCTTGGTTACATGACATTGCTAATTAAACATAGCTCATTACAAGCGCAGACAGGATTGATGGTCCCTAGGGGGCGCCGTAACAGGCCTAAACAGAGAGCCACATTTAGCTCTCGGGGTGCAGTCCTTCACGAAGTATGGGGGGAGGGGGGGTGGAAAGAGGCTGAGGTGAGGGGTGGGGGAGGGGGTGAGGTGAGGGGAGGGGAGGAACGGAGAGGATAAGGTTTCCAAGATTTGTCCTATGCTTTCCATAAATTCACACTCGGAGCCGGTCGGAAGGTGATGGCGGCGACTGGAGTATGGGTCCAGTTAGGCAGGTCTTTAAAGACGATCCTAGTGCATCTGTGCATTCCCACGATAAGTCATCAGCGAGTCAGTCAGAAATGACCAAAATGACTTTGTTTGCGTGCGAACGGGTGAGTAATTGCATTGTATGCTGTATGTCTTGGGCGGATTGGCATGGCTGCCTCTGACCTGCCCTGAGTCTACGACATTACAAGACATTTATTCTCATTTATTCTCAAGTAAAGAAAAGTTGTTTTGCTTGGAAAAAGTCCGAAAAGGTTTGGTGGTAATAACACAAGATTAGATTCTAATAAATGTACATCATAAAAAAATATCACTGGTAGGATATTTGAACATTGACCAACCAATGAAATTGACACCGAGCCACTTGAGCATCTAACTAATGAAATCAACACAGATTGATAAACAGCCCCCCCCCCCCAAAAAAAAAAAAAAAAACGACAGTGAAATCAGTCTCTGCATCTGAACATCAGGATTTATTTTTAAAATCATGATGTCAAAAGGTGAGCTCAACACTATCCCTGGCTGAAGGGACCTTTAAGTTCCAGACCTATCGGTGGTGGAGGCCTGTGAGTGTGGACCGGAGGGCTCCGTCTGAGTGCTAGAAAAACACCTGATGACAGCCGTCGGCATGTTTACAGCCTGCTGAGACACTGCCCTGTGAGTGTGTGTGTGTGTGTGTGTGTGTGTGTGTGTGTGTGTGTGTGTGTGTGTGTGTGTGTGTGTGTGTGTGTGTGTGTGTGTGTGTGTGTGTGTGTGTGTGTGTTTGCCCTGGCTGCTGGCTGGACATGGTGGTGAGGCATGTCTGTTTCTCTCCAGTGTGTGTGTGTGTGTGTGTGTGTGTGTGTGTGTGTGTGTGTGTGTGTGTGTGTGTGTGTGTGTTTTGCACACAAGGAGCCGGCAGCACTTGTTAGCGAGACCTTTTGCTGGATGTCTTGCCCCAGATGTCTCCAGGGGCCTCTGCTACTCCCACCACCCAGGGCCTCAGCACCTGGCGTTGGCTCCAGCCAACTCATGGTACTAGCCAAAAGCTTTCCAAGCACACACTCGAAGTCCACTGTGCACCAAAATATGTATGGTATCACCCTTTAATTCTATTTTATCACAGAGTTCGTCTGACTTCAGCACACAAACATCAGCTGCCAAAGTGTTCAACAAAACAGCAACCCTACTGTATGTACTGTACATATTTGAAATTCACAATGCATTTGATCTTAAGGCGTTTGCAAATGGAATAATTTCTAGGTTACTGCTGGTTTAGCACATGCATACCATCCAATATAGGTTACTTGTAAAGTAAATGTAGGACCTTCACATAGTCCATGCACTGTTTAAAGTTATCGAATTACCACGTGTTTCTTGCTGCGCTAACAGGACTTTAAAATATTAGTAACTCAAATAAGTGTACAATGTTATGCACAATATTACTGCAGTCGTTTTGGGGTTTTCCGACCCGGCATCCCTTTTTAGAACCAGTTTTGCTCATTTCACACAAGCCATCACAAGTGTCGGAAGAGGAAAAGGCTGCACGCACTCCACTCTCAACGTTCCATCACATTATCCAGTTTTGACATCCTAACACGGAACAGTCAAGCTGTCAGTCTTCCTCTCTGCGTCTTTGTAGAAATGTGGGCTGTGTCCAAGTGATTACTCTGACCATGAAAACATCCCCTTGCGCTGCCCTTGTGTTTCCCTCAAACCTTGTGGCCCATGTCTTCCACTGATCCATGTCAATGTCTGTAGATATGTGTAAATGTCTGACATTTGTAGGCTATATGATGTATATTCCGCTGGACACTTTAATTTCCTTTGGGATCTGTAAAGCACCTCTGTTCTCCTACTCTACTAGAGGAAAATGCATGATATTTTTTTTACAGATCCCACATTCTTGTTCCAAGACATCCAAAGCCCCATTTTTGCCTTTACTTTCCAGCATGTACATACAGGGTAGAATATACTCCACTACCCATTTCACCTGGTGACTGTGATACTATGCTAAATGAGTGTTTATTCAAACAATACCAAATTCAATCAAACTACATAATGGTCCCACTGTTAAGACTCCCGAATACAATCGATCTGTTAACCGATTGATTGTACACACACCGTGCACCTACGTAAATATGACATCACAACATGATAGACCAGGGGTGAGCAAACTCATATAAGCCTACATGTCAGATATTCACATTAACCCATTCTGCACTACTACTAGCTCAACTGCGTACAGTTCTTCCTGGTGATGACTGCTATCTTACAACTGCATGGATGACTTCACTCGTTAAGAAAGTTACAGTGGTCTGCAAATGACCCCTGTCATACAACACTATCGGTCCTGACCACCGGATCTATAAATTAGCTTTTGTCATCACTGACCAATTTGTCTGACTGAAGTTAAATCTTATAGCCAAAAATACATTCACTATCAGTCAAAGTGGAAAGTAAGTTTACTTTTCTACCAGCCAAACTGAATTTTCATCAGCATTTGGCCGGCTGGCTGGTGTTAATTTAGAGACCACCCTCTGCTGTCTCTGCCTGTTTGTTGTGGTCCCAAAAGTGATTATATGGTGTGTGTATGCTGTGACGTTCTCTGTCTTTAAGATGCCCTCCTCCTGTATGTTTATATATTGGAGGGGGGGGGGGGGTCGTACACAGACGGGGGACATGGGGATTCCGTCTCACAGTCTGGGGGTGGTTTGAATGCAAGATCTACTGCATTGTGTTGTACAGTATATTATGGCAATGCATGTCAAACTAATAGTAAACTTAAAATGAATTACAAACTTAAGCATGAATGGGCAGATATCACAAAACTCTGGAATATTGGCCAGAAATCGCAAAACTCTATAGAATAGAGCAGGGATTCCCGAACTTTACCATGACAAGGGTCCCCCTATACCAGTAGATTACAGCCGAGGCCCCCCTGACAGTTTTCTGTGCAACCGCATTCCTAAACCCAAGTACTACAGGAAACACAATACCTACAGTAAATGGTAAAGAGGAACATAACACAGTCTACATCAACCTGCCCACACAGCAGGCAGTGCATGCACATACGTTAATATTGTCATATCTTTGCAATGCCAACTGCTCACGTTTTGCAAATTTGCTGCCATGGTAATGCTGGACACTAAAGTATATTATAGGATATAAGACACCTGTGGGATGCAACTAGAAATGTGACAACGAGGGTGGCAAATAGAATTCTGCATAGGGTCTCATAAAGGCTTGAGGCCCTAGCCTGTAATGTTTTGTTAAGTTCAATGACAATTGTTAATAAAGTGTTAATGCTTTTCAAGGGACTGTTACTCTAAAACATAACCGTGATTTTTTGTGAATTCAAATTTTTTAAGTGAGGGCAATTCATATTTTTCAGAAATTCACCCACCCTCAACACTGACACCACCCCCCCTTGGGTTTTTGCACCCCTGATCTTGACGTCACTTTCTCCCATGCACAGCGGAACGGTATAAAACCAGCTTTGGGTGCAGACCCCTATAAAGATCAGAGAGAGGGGGGAGAAGTGCTTGATTTATTATCAGTGATATAATTAAACATCTTTTAAAAGCTGAACAGGAGCAAGACGGACTCTATACTAAGAAAGAGTATTCCTTCAGTGCTGGAGACAGTAGTAAAACGCCATACGATCGCCATCTGCCCCATTTTAATTCCACAATAAACATGCGCAGTAAAAGCTGAACATGTCCGCAAACAGCAAACATCTCAGCTGGAAAGCGTTTTAAAAGGCCAGAGAGGAAGAGATACCCTCCGTGGACGAATTTTGAGGGGAAGAGTCATTCAAGAGAGTGCCGAGGCGGGTAAAGAGAACACGTGAAAATGCATGCATGCACGCACACACACACACACACACACACACACACACACACACACACACACACACACACACACACACACACACACACACACACAGACAGTATGTAGGCACTCACACATACAATGCTCCTTCTCTTCCTCCATGTCACACACGCACGCACGCACGCACGCACGCACGCACGCACGCACACTCACACACACACACACACACACACACACACACACACACACACACACACACACACACACACACACACACACACACACACACACACATCTTTTGCAGTGACCCTCTCCTCTCCGTGGTCTAAAGCCCCCAGCTTGTAGCGGGTTGTTGGAGCATTGTAGAGAGCAGATGAGCAGGATTTGAGCTGTCTAACACGTTTTAATGCTTTAACATTCCTCGTCATGGAGAACACACCCAGGCAGAGCTGCATAACTTCCTTAAGAGTACACACACACACACACACACACACACACACACACACACACACACACACACACACACACACACACACACACACACACACACACACACACAGCAGGGGACTGACAGCAAGACCAGTCTATTTTCCTCTTGAGTGGGTGTCCGCGCAAACACACACGCTCGAAAGCACAGACATTCACACACAAACACACACACACACACACACACACACAAAGAATTATTTTGCCCATTTATCTTACTATTGTGTTGTGTTTAAATGCTAGCGCATAGTGTGTTAGCATAAAAAATAGATTTTTCCCAAGGCACACTTGCATGCTGTCAAACTTTCACAATCTGTCTCCTTTTACAAGCTCAAGTTGGGTTTAGAATACATTAGATGCCATCCATCACTGGCACAGATGTGTTTTTCTAAGCAAAACGGTGAGAGAGAGAGGGAGAGAGAGAGAGAGAGGGAGAGAGAGAGAAAGAGAGAGAGAGAGAGAGAAGGAGAGAGGGTGAGTGAGAAAGAGACCGGGGCACCTGTTGGTTCCTGTCAGCAACTCACAGCAACACCTTTGTTAATTTCCAATTGTCCTTAGCCTGCTTGGGGGGGCCCAAGACGGACCAATCACGTCATGCAGAGAGAGAGAGAGAGAGAGAGAGAGAGAGAGAGAGAGAGAGAGAGAGAGAGAGAGAGAGAGAGAGAGAGAGAGAGAGAGAGAGAGATATGGTGTGCTTGTTCGCATTATTTTGTATTTCGTAATTTGTTGTAGGCCTATTTTTTTGTTGGCACTATTAAATTAAATGGAAAGTGAGAAAATGAAAAAGAGGTGAATGCGCCATGTTCTAATTCCAAAACAGCATTTATAATTTGCTCCAAGGATGTTATAGCACCAAGTAATAATCTAATTTTAGTGGCTGTGGTGAGAGAGGTAGGCCTACTGTACAGGAAGTGGATTATCACCATGCTCATAAGTTTAGACAGAAAGCCACTGGGTTTACAGCTCACATCGCTCTGTTCACAACTTCTAAAGGCAGTGTTGATATATAGCCGATGATTTGATTAGATATATGGTGATACAATGGATTTAGGCATGAACATAGCTGACCGGCTTCATTTCCCTTCCTCCACCAACTTTAGATTTTGACAAGCCTACATTTGTAATAGGGCTGCTATGATATGACTTGAAATTAAAAATTATTCAGCTCCCCACTTGTTATATTCCATACATTGCTTGCTTTGAGTCAGAGGCGTAATATAAAGGGAGGCGGGGAGGTTGTGCAGATAACCCTGATAGCAAAGGGACGTTGATTCGACTATCGATTATCGTCAAATCAACGCAAACCAGCGCAGTGCCGTCGATTCATCCTTCATTGAAAGCTGTAGAAGAAGAAAAGTGGACACAACTTGTTCTCTTCCCCAATGTCAATGTTATGCTGGTTGGCAGTGAGTCCAGGTGCTCAGGGCTGAGATTGCAAAACAAACGCAGATGAAATTGGGACGAGCGTCTCACCCATGCCGATTCGAACACAACACATGCCAAGGATGTAATTGGGCACATTTATCATGTGTTCATAATCATGTAAACATGTGTCAAACACATCAGAAATAATGTAGGCCAAAACAAATTAGGCCTACCTGGAAATGTAGCTATCCATTCAACTTTTCTCAAAGTTTGTTGTGTATTTTATCTTATTTCATCTAATCACTTGGCAAAACGGTGATTTCTATTTTCACATGACCTAGGCAGGAAACGGTCAGCAACTGAGGTGAGACATTGGGGAACATAAAACAGCCCAATAAATAACCAATATATCACAACTGAGGAAACGTGACAGGCAATAACTGACCAAACGCTCGAGAGAAAAACAGCTGGCTTTACTGAAACAAAGGAAATGAATTTTTTCCAATAAAACAACACGCAGCGCGCGCAGCGCCACACCATTAAAACAGATTTGAACTCTCTGGACCGGTCGGTGTTAAAGGTCCACTAGGTTAACAAAATTAAAGTTCTCTATACGTATACCTTTAATATTCTACCCCCTATGCAGTCGAATTCTGGATGAGTTTTTGAGTAGACCTAGCCAGCCATAACTTTTATTATGATGATGATGATTATTATTATTAGTAGTAGTATTATTACAATTGTTATTATTTTTATTATTATTATTATTATTATTATTATTATTATTATTATTAGCCTATTATCATTATGCTATTATTTTTATTGGGCGTACTGTTTTTGTTGTTGTCGTTGATAGGCCGATTATTATTATTGGCATTCTTTTAGTAGGCCTATTAGGTCTATCCCAATATCACTATCAGCAAAAAACATTATGATGAATAACAACGAACACTGACTGCGTGGGTTCACTGACCCTTGTCTTTCACCGTGGCAGATCTTAACGAGGCAGATCATATTAATAAGCATAGGCTATACAAAAAATACAAATAAAAAGAGAATTTAATTAGAATAAATGACTAATTCGTTCCTCGTTCAACCCTCTACCGCAATTTAAAGTTGGTTTTGGCCTTTATCCCAATTTCTGTTCGCACAGATGTATTAGGTTGATGGCTGTGTCTGGCAATGGGCCTATTAATTAATTGATAGCCATCAAAAAAAGGGGGTCACAGTTCCACTTAGGCTACAGCAAAAAGGGCCTAATTGTTGTAGCCTGCGTTGCCAATAAAATGCCACTAAAAAGATAAAGCGAAAAGGCCACGATAGGCTACATAGGCCTATGCCAATGTCAGCAACTTGTTGATCATCTGGTTGATGAAAAACAGCATTTAATTGCTGTAAGATATAGCCATATATCTGACGAGCACCCTAATTTTAACCCAAGTGCTTGCTTTAAGACAACCAGTCATGTCCCAATTAAATACAGAACATACGCGCCTTTACGCAAAATAATCTAAACGTCCGTTACTTGATTCTTACCTAAAAGCCAATATCTAACCAATATATAAGTCCAATCAACATTTCCCTGACTATCCAGCACTTCCTTGGCTACTCATACATAGGGCAATTATTTCATAATGGGTTAGCCTAGCTATACATGAGGTAAAATACGAGTTAAAATGAGCCTAGGGAGGGTGCGTTCTATCACCAGCTCTAACCAATCAACTTGTCAATGCTGAGTTCCTTTGAAACATGTAAGCTATATCTCCAAATGTAGGCTACGGACAGTGGGAGAACAGTCAGGCAATGGAAATAAAGAACATGCGTCCAAAGCGAACAATAAAGAACAAACGTCAGAAATAAGTATTCTACTCACCATGTGCGTGAATCGCCTGCGTGATCGCCTTCATGCGAACTTGATCGATTCGCGCCGACGGCAAAAAGACCTGCCTAGGCTACCCGCCCGAGTCTACTGCTTCGGAGTGCGGTACTGTAATCGCCAGCCGCGGCAGGGGACGTCTTGCCATGACGTCAACTCACACACATTGGTAGCCTACACCCGAACAACATCTGCAAAAGGTTGTAGAAGGGGTACGCGGCGCTGGCGGGTATTTTAAAGGATACGAAGGTGCTAAAGGATGCGCCACCAGCAACCGCGTACAGTCAGCAACCTTGGAACACACACTTGAAATAGTATAACACTTGCGCAAAGTTCTCAGAGGCGTTCTCGCTCGGAACTTTACGCGAACTCTGAGTGAAAATAAGGGTGCTGCAGATGGAAAAGAGGTGGAGCTGATAAATGTCAAGAGGAAAAGTATAAGAGAATTATGGTGGAGAGATCGCGGGAAAACGCGTAAAATTCTGCGCCTCGGGTAGATGAGCGCACGTGCGCGTGCACACCTCTGTGTTGTGTGTGTGTGTGTGTGTGTGTTGTGTGTGTGTGTGTGTGTGTGTGAGAGAGAGAGAGAGAGAGAGAGAGAGAGAGAGAGAGAGAGAGAGAGAGAGAGAGAGAGAGAGAGAGAGAGAGAGAGAGAGCGCAGACAACCTAAACGGTAGAGAAAGGCAGGCTACTCTAAACAAAATAAAATTTTGGCTTTGGTCATCATCCGACGCGTCACCACCGTAGATCCCGTGGCACAGGGTCTAGGGAGCATATAAAATCTGCCCACAAAAAAGGGAAAATGCTGAAGGGTTTTATAGATTGCATGGGTCCAAAGGAGAGGGCGGTTGAGAACCTGTCTTCATCACTGCCAAATCACATCACATCACTGACACGCACCTCTGCGGATCTATCAGTCTACAGCTCAGCGCACATACTACACAACATTTCGTTCCTAGCGCAGTTCACCATAGCAGTGTGTAGATTGTGTAGTAGACTGTTTTAAATGAATAAATAAAAATAAAAATGTCTTATAAAAATGTTATAAATCTTGACCTATCTGTCGCCATTTACGAAATCATGCGCCATGGCATGCAAGCAAAAAATGATGGGGGTTGTGTTTCCAAAAGGTCCAAAGGTCGCACCAATCAGCCATTTCAACTTCTCCTGAGCACATTATATTCACAATTAACAGCAATCCAAAAGAAAAAATGCTTGCTCCAGCTTTGTTTAAAAGGGTGTATGGACTTACGCTTTACTTTAATTGTCACATTGCTATTTGTGAAGAGGGTTCTCCCACCCAAAACTGCATTCGGGTTTGATAAGGGTTTTTTTTTTCTTCCCATGAGTGATTTCATATTTCATAGCCCAAATGCACCGCAGCAGACATACAGGAATGCAATTAGTGGTTTGGACAGAGGAGTTGTTTATTGGAAACTCAGAAGACAGTGCATAGCTGAGTGAAAGGTATGCTGTTTGGTCTTGATTGAAGTGTTATAAACTGGCCTGTGGCCAGCACAATCAAAGAAGAGCTTAATTTCTCAGAGGAGGTCCTCCCCCCACCCCCACCCCACAAGCAATGTTTTTATTATCATCATGTTTCCATGAAGTCTTATTGGGAACATTCCAAGACCCCTTAAAACAGCGTGCCTTAAATACAGGTGGTTTTGATGGAGTTTGATTTGTTAGGTAACTGCACTTAAGTCAGTGCATATGTTTGGATACAAAGCAGTTGAATAAAAAAAGAGACTTTGTTTGGCGTCCAGATTTGATCCATTGTTTTACTGCACGAATAAAATGTTTTTCAATGCATTACAAAGAGGGCTATAAAATCTCCTTGTGAAGTGCACAGCTCTCCACAGTTTAGTTCTGAATTAATATTGGACAAGCATTCCTAAACATCTGGAGGTAGACAGTCTGCATCTCTCTCTCTCTCTCTCTCTCTCTCTCTCTCTCTCTCTCTCTCTCTCTCTCTCTCTCTCTCTCTCTCTCTCTCTCTCTCTCTCTGTGCACTTTCTCACCCAGTGAAAAATAGGCTAGGAGGAGCAGACAAAGCATTAGGCCATTTCTTCCTGTTTGAAAGCGAAACCCCTGTATCGCTGAGAAAAGAACACAGCCAAGAATTTGATAACCAGTGAAGATCATTTTGTGTAATCTTTAGGCCTATTATCTGGAGACAAACAAACAGAGACAGAACAACAAACAGAGACCCCCACTACATTCAGAAATGTATTGAAAGTGAGTTAACTTGACATTCTGTCCAACAAAAAAACAACAGAGCAAGTGTGTGCATCACAAGGCAGAGAGTTAGGAAAATCCCATTGACCTCCGTGTTCCATTTTTACACAAAGATGGGGGCACATGGAGCCTTTGACACACCGATCGCCATTCATAAAGTAGGGTGCATTCCAATATGTGGACTCCCGTCCTCCGCTTGTGCTTGTGGCCTTGCGTTTTGCTGATGCCCCGCTTCCGTGGAGAAAACAATAACGCTGTCAGCCTAGCCACAACAACTTTTGGGGGACTCTTCTTTATTCACCATCCCGATTGCAAATGAGAAAATGACATTAGAATTGTGCTTTTGCAAGATATTGAATTCATTTTCTGTCGTCAGTGATGTCACCACAAGGTCACAAGCAGGCAAGTGAGCAAGGGAGGACAGGAGTCCGCATATTGGAGTCCACTCATATAGTTCCAAAATAGTTCCAGGAAGAGGACGTAGAGCACAGAGAGTGTGATAAAGGTCAATTTAATTTAATTAATGAACAAAATTCAAAAGACACCGCACACATTACTGTTCTTTTTCTTACTTTATTTTTCAAAGCGAACAACCCGTTTCACCCAGTGCGTCATGAGGTTCGCTCGAAAAGACGCACTGGGCGAAACGCGTTGTTCGCTCCGAAAAATAAAGTAAGAAAAAGAACAGTAAGCAGTGTGCTGTGTCTTTTGAATTTTGTTTATTGTTCACCTTCTCCTGCCTCATACCTGCACCTGCATTGCTGAGGGCTTGTGCACAAGGACTCTCTTGAACTTTGTACATTCAATTAATTTTAATTCATTTTACTTCATCTTTGTAGTTATGTAGGGTAGTGTTATGGTCTCCAGTGAAAATAAAGCAGCTGCCTGGAATGATTTGAATCTATGTTAATCATGTGAATTAAAGGATTAGCAGGGGAGTCAGTGAAAGCAAAGCACCAGAGAAAACCAGCGAAATAATAAATTGTCTTTGTATTGTCGAATTTGAAACGTTGGTGTTTCTGTAGGTTCCAGGTGAGGTTCCAGTATCAGATCATCCACAGGCATGTACAGAGGCAAAAAAATAGCCTTTGTGGACTCTTTCACTGGATGACTCAATGACATGGATTTCTGCATGAATTGGGCATAAAATGTGTTCACTACAGCACAAAGTCACTTCAGCACAAAAATTAGGCCTACATTTTCATTTTTTAGGCCTAAAATATGTTTTTGGTCTGTTAGACGTTATTAGTGACAGGACAGTTTGAGAGAGGGACAGGGGGATGTTTGGGGGAGAGAGACGGGTAAGGGTCGACAAAGGACCTGGGCTGGAATTGAACCAGGGTCGGCCACAAAGCAGACAAGTGCCCTACCGTTAAGCCTACGGTATAGGGCCAGAGGCGATTCTAGGGTCAGGTGGGGCCCCAAGCGAAAATGCAAAAGAATGAACATTTGAACCAAAATCGCCACTACTGTGGTAACGTATGGGCTGTTATTCACTATCTAGTGGCTTGGGGGCCCCAAGCGGCTGCCTGCCTTGCCTGGTGGCAAGATGCGCCTCTGGGTAGGGCCCATTTTCACTTTTAAAGGCTCACAGTGCAAGATGGAAAAAGTATGAGAGCCCCTTGGGTAATGATTTCTCCAAGAGGTAATTGGAGGCAGAAGTCAGCCAACTTAAGGTCAAATTAATATAACGATAACACAATGAACAGTACAATGATTCCTGACCTGATACGATGCCACAGCCTCACAGATCTCCTGCAGTTCCTTCTCTCTCTTCTAAATTGTCCTCAGAAATGCAGTTCTTGTCTTCTGTTTTGAATAGTTTAAACACACACACAAAAATGGTTTTGACCGACGGACCATCTAGCCAACAGATTGACTTACAATATTATTTGCACAAGGGGGGTTCTTTGGATGTAACTTCAGTCATGCGTCCTTTGCAAAGATTAATCTGCCTAATTCCAGAACCCTCAGATCATTGGATTCCACATCCAATCCAACACCAGGTCATCTAATGGTTAGATGGTGGCATGGAGAGGCCTACAAAAGACTTGCACCTGCTGTGAAGTTTGGCAGAGAAATGTCGATGATCTGAGTGTGTTTAAGCAAGGCTGGAATTGGGCAGATTCATCTTTGCGAAGAACATGTGACTGAAGCCACATACGCTCAAAGTTATCTTCTGAGAAAACTTGCTTCCCTCTATTCTAACAAGGTTCCCAAACTCTGTGGATTGTTTCAGCAGGACAGGCTCCATGCCATGCAACTGAGTCCATGCAACTGGCTGGAGGCCAACACATCAAGACCCTGTCATGTTCAGCCTAATCTCCAGGCCTGAGCACAACTGAAAACCTTTGGAATGTGATGAGGAAGCTGGATGGTCACAGGCAGCCCAACAAAACATGTCATCAGCACATTGAATTCTTGTACCAGGAGTGGAATAAAGTCATCCAAGAACAATGTGAAAGACTGGTGGAAAGCACATCAAAACACATGAAAGATGTGACTAACGGGTTATTCCATCATTTTTTTAAGGCCTGAAAAAAAGTGTGTAACAGAGTCTTCATTTATCAGAGTTGGAACTACAAGTACCAATTTAGTTGTACGTACCAGCTAGGCCACAAGAGGGAGACAAACCCCCCTCTGGAACTAAAATTCACTGATGACAAACAGGTTCATCAAAGGACAACAGAGACCGGACACAACATAGCAGATCTAGTACCTACATATATAGATGAGAGAGACTTTATTAATCCCCACAGGGGAAATTGAATGAGATATATAATGAGAGACCATGAATAATCATTGTCACTGTAAAATATACTGTTAATTATACTATTTTATTTGACATTACAATTCTGTGGTACTTACGGGCCTTATTATGGCGCCCACCAAGACATCTGTTGCCCTAGTTGACCACCTTGTCTGCCTATGCCTATCGTCAGCCCTGCATACACAAAGGGGATGTACCATGACAACAGGTTTCAAAGAGGTAAAGCAGGATTTAAATTGAAGAATATTATCACAGACAAAAGTATTGGCTGTGCAGCAATGTATCCAAACAACCTCTCCATCTTTTTTTTCATGAAGGCTCTTCCTTTTTATATATACTGTCAAACACAATTAAAAGTAAAAAAAAAAAATGTAGTATCAAAAAGAAGAATTATTTTAATATTTCGACTGCACTGGAGATATATATTGTAAGCATATATAAACTCCCTCTGATGTTGATTTTGGTGACACCAATCAGTGTACTGCAAGTATTGCAATAACATGTTGATCAAGTTTGAGGGACATCTATGAAGATGTGGGATTTTTTGAGAAACAAGTGCTCCAAGATTTGCTCAACTGGCACTGGCAGGGAATTACACAGGCTATAGAAAGGGACCCATTTGAGCTGGCTGTACATAGGGCCTTGAGTCCAAACAGCCCTCATTAAAATTACAACAGGCATTCTACAAATACAAGCCAAAAAAGGCAAACATGCATTTGGCTGTTGGCGTGGATGGTAAAAAGGATGTGGCTGTCCAAGCAGATGCCCAATCATGTGTGGATGACAAACTGGGTCATTTGCCAATCCTTCCCCGTCTCTCTCCCACTGAAAAAAAAGAAATTAGAGAAAGGGCCACCTTTTGATATGGGTTGTTTTATACTGTGACCACTGTGAGGAAAGACCTTCAGGGAAAAAAGAGACCTAGTAGCTTCATATGTATTTTAAAATGTTTTAATATTACAAAAGAGTTGATCAGCAACTTGTAACAAGGTAAACAGTACTTTTAATTCTCTTTGCATCCCTTCATAGCCATAGGTTGCCACTACACGACTGTGGCCGTGTATAAAACTGCGGACACGTGTGTGTAAAACTGAAAAAAGGTTAAACTTATGATCTGTCAATTCCCTTGTGTTCCCCCTTTTTTTCCCTACAGATGCTTGTTTACAATAGGACACAATTAAGATCTTTGGATGTATAGGATTTGCAGTTGTAGATATACTACCGTTCAAAAGTTTGGTCACCCTAATTTTTCTTGGTTTTTTTGTGTGCAAATTAAGTTGTAGACATCCATTGAATAGCTTGGCACAAATGGCACAAAGACATGCTGAACGTACTGAACAGCCGAAGGTGAAAACTGGCTATTATAAATGCCAACCGTGTCTATACTTTGATTAGTCAAAAGTTAAGGATACATTCCAGATAACAATGGCACAACAAACTGGTTTCAAACTAGAACAAAAATTGAAATGGAATAAGCCAAATTATAAGAAAGAAGTATGGTGGGGGGAAGTGTGTGGTGACGCCTAACCTTTTGAGCGGTAGTGTATGTGTTCATATGTGGAAGATATCCCCGAGTTGTCCCATAGGCAATCATGAGAGGGCTAGAAACAAATACTAAAAGGTTAAAATAATGACCATATTCATTCTTCTGAAATGATATACTCTGCCATTCAAAATGATATAAACTTGCCATTCAAAGTTTATCATTTCCACAAGCTCACTTAAAATCCTTTAGGTAAAATCACCTGACATCAAAACACATTGTACATACAGTATACTCGTGCAGTGTAAATACTACACAACGTTACCAACAGATAAGAACATTTAAAGAGACTTTTCATTTTCTCCAAAGTTTCCATCCAAAATTCCATCCAAATTTGACAAAATGCTGGAGGCAACTCACTTGAATTCACCCTAATATTCAAGGCAATCTGGGAATGCTCCCACTGGACACTGTGCCTCAACAACCAGTTGATCAGGAAGCTGCAATCCAACCGCCATCCTGGGAACTCCCTGTGAAACACAGGCCACAGTATGGCAGTCAACAGCTGGAGTGAAGGCAGGTAGACACGAGGATGTCCTGTGAAGCCTGATGATCATCTCGACAGAAGGGAGACCGATGCTGCTGATGCTGCAGATTGGTAACAACGGAGAAAATGTCATCATGACTGCTTCTAGAGCGGCCAAAGGTTTGCCACCACTTGGTGTTTGTCATGTTGACAAGTAAGTAGGTAATAGACACGGATGAACACAGTTTGGTCAAGGAAGACGGATGGCTTGCAAGTTGAGAAGGATCACGAGGCCCTTCTGCTATAACCAACTTTGAACAGCAGAGGGGGTTACAGCATCATCTAACTGTGATATATTTTGGTAGTGTTTGAGACGAGGAAATCCATTTTAGCAAGGCTAAGATCAACTGATTTCAAAGTTCTCCTGCATCATGGGTCTTTCCCTCGCCACTGTTCCTGAGTGCAGCTGTCTTTCCATCATCCAGTCCAGTGTCCCCTTTCCACACCTCCGTCAGACACTCTGCCGAAGGAGAAGAATGAAAACCAGCAGATTAGTGAGAGGAAATGGCTTGTGTACATATTTACAGTAATTCAGGTAGATTGTCATAGCTATTTCAGCTGTAAAGGGTGCACTGTGTTGGATGGTGCCATAGCAGGTACTGCAACTATGCTGCTCAGTGCTCACTGAAATTGGGCTGCCTCTTGCCAAATTTGATCTTTTCATGAATATATTTACAACGTAATAAACTAATATTTACCAGTAGGACCAACGTACAGTAAGTTTTCCAGCTAAAACAATATATTTCTGGAAATTCAAAATGGTGGACAATGGAGAAGATCCCCCTTTTCATCATGTATGAAAAGTGCAATTTTTCCAGTTATAATGAATACCTAAAATTCGACTGTGGTGGTCAGTATCCATGAAAAGGTAACATTTATGAATGGGCAGCATGAATTCTGGAAATAAACTACTAAAAATATTACTTAGTGCTTTTAACAGTTATGTCAGCATGAGGGCACAGTGGCACAGTGAGTGAGACTGTGCGTGCACCCGAGTCACCTTGTTCCGAGCTCTTTAACACATGGCTCTCGCACAGGAACCTCTCCAGTCTCTCTTCCTGGTGATGGAAGTACCAGTCCTCCACAACTTCCTCGTATTCCTCCAGCATCGTGTCACACTTAAAACACAGAACACACATAGTACAAGCAAGTGAGACACAGTGACTATAAAATGTCTCCTCCTCCCTGTTCAAATGCCAGAATTTTGTGATGTAAAAAATGCGACAGTCAATAAAAAGAGACATCTTGCAATTGTCTATAGGCCTCAGTTATGTCATCGTGTGTCTGGCAAAACTATCGCCCCAGCTTTGTCGGCTGACATTGCCCACATTTTTATGCTGAAGTGCCCTTGACCAGAAAAACTGGAATATATGAGAAGACGAGCAAGTGATGGCTGGGAAACATGAATGGAGTGGATCGGACTAAATGCTAAAATATATTCTACTCCTACAGTATATCACGAAAGTGAGTACGCCCCTCACAGTTTTTGCAGATTTGTGAGGATATCTTTTCATTCACAGCTTTATAAACGCTTTATTAACATTTAACATTTAACAAAGCATTGACAATGTTTGCAAATGAGTAATAACCAAACTATGACTGCACAGTGGAGTGGGAATCAACTTCTACTGTGCAAATTTTATGTGGTTTCATGCCCTCTGGTCTTTGGAGGAGAAACTTCCAGGACCAATGCGACTGTGCTGTGTCTGCTGTGTTAACATAGTATTTCTTGCCCATTTATAAACATTTGTAAACATTTTGTTGATAATTAGTTCATTATTTATAACAGTTATAAAGCTGTGAATAGGTAGTTATTCTGAAGTGTTACCGAGGAGGTATTGCTTCTTTGGGTGTATAGTTTTCTAAAGCATTCCGCTTTAGAGCCTTTTCTATGACAGGACAGCGTGAGAAGTGACAGGAAAAGAGCAGGGTAAAGAGACTGGGTTGGACTAGTAGCCTACCTGACAAGTTTTGGCTTCTTTGCCTAATAAGGTGTCATGTGATGTTGGTGTGAGATCTTCTGTAATGGGTTATACTGTATGCTGGGGCTGGAGAATATGGGGGTAGGGACACCCCCTCCTGTTTGGTGTAAGCCAGGGGATGGGCAACCGGAGGCCCAGGGGCCACATGTGGCCCAGAGATAAAACATAAAAAATAATAATGACCTCCGATGGTGGTGGTGGTGAAATATGTGGCCCTCCTCATCATGCAGTTGCCTGTCCCTGCTTTAAGCAGCAGAGGGTGCCGCAACACCCCTCCAGTCCCAGCCCAGGCCAGTGCACATAATGCCATCCCATCGCATCAGTGGGATGGCAAAACGCATACAACCCATCACAGATGACATCACACCAACCTCCCTTGACACCTCTAATTAAGGCCGCAGAGGCAAACCAGCCAACACTTGTCAGGTACAAACCTTAACCTTTTTTCTGGCCTTAAAACTAAAAAAGTTCATAAATTATAATCAATAGACTTTTTTTTAGTTTAGGCTTCATAGCTGCTGAGAAGTCTCCCTCATTCACACAATATGTCAACCATGCATAGCCTACCTGCTTCTTCATGTCAGATACCTCTACAGAAGGCTCGTCCCAGAGCTCATAGGGAATTCCCAATTCCACTTTAACTCCTTTGTTCACCAAGTTCTTCAGCGTAGCCATGGTCTGACTGGTGCCCTGAAACACCACATTGAGGATTTTTTTTTTTTAAGTCGATATTTTAACTCAATTCATTGTCTTGTGTCCCTTCATGCATGCATGCATGCATGCATGTACTTATGTCACAATCCAGAAAATAACACAAAAACATCTAATACCTTGGAGTATCGAAGACTGCCTGGTCTCTCGGCATGGACACTATAATGCAGGATGCCCTCGCAGATGTTGTCAAGGGCCTCTGTAAGACGCGTTTCCCTGGATCACCATTCACACACAACATAGAATTTGACAAATGTTCCAGGACAGTCAGTGTTTTCAATGAATGTAAGCTTGAATAATTGAAAATGCATTCTGCAAAGAAATGGGCCTGAGCCTCAAGCCTGTGTGTTCAATGCTAAAGACTTTTTTGTAAGTGAACTAAAAGATTGCGATGTAGGTTTGGTTTGGAAAGCGGTGGGGACAAATTGTCCAGGGTTAATATTTTCACATTACATCTGTTATAAAGTGGTGGTGACACAAAGATAATTTCAAAAGTGGTTTCAATAACAAGTAGGACAATTGCCATTTTTATATGGTTTGGCCCAATTTTGAGCTAAATTGACTGGCCCCAGTTTTTCTGAAGGACTCAGTGGTGTAGTCTACGTAGAACGTGGGTATACGGAGTATACTCACTTCTAAATTTCAGGGATTTCAGTATACCCACTTAAAATTGATTGATCCATTGTTTTGAATAGCACAAATATATACAGTATACCCACTTCAAAAAAATCTCAAATATACAGTATACCCACCATAAAAAAGTAGACTACACCACTGGAAGGACTTGTGTTGCAGGAAGAGAACTGCGCTACTCCAGCACAAGCTGTCTGGCTCTGCCAACTGCTCGCTCTAAGTACTCCCAGTCAAGACTATTCTCTGTTGTTGTTCCCCAGTTAGTGGTGGAACGGTTTCCCAGAGGCAACAAGACTAAGCACATCTCTTGCAGCCGTCAAGAAGCAAGTAAAGAAAGTGAAAAGTGAAAGCCCATTGGGAAACTCCAACTCCCATTGTCATTGTGACACAGCACTTCACAGCACACAAGTGAACACTGCACACAACGAAATTGCATTTATGCCTCACCCGTGCAAGGGGGCAGCCCTCAGTGGCGCCCCATGGGGAGCAGTGCGGTGGGACGAAACCATGCTCAGGGTACCTCAGTCATGGAGGAGGATGGGGGAGAGCACTGGTTGATTACTCCCCCCACCAACCTGGTGGGTCGGGAGTCGAACTGGCAACCTCTGGGATGCAAGTCTGACGCCCTAACCGCTCACCCATGACTGCCCTTTAAAGACTCTCCTCTTTCGTGACTATCTACTACACTAATGCTTGAGCTGCCCTAGTCCCAGGCCAGACTCTTGACATGATGTGTGTGTGTGTCTGTGTACTCTGTCTCTACTTAACTTAAAAAAAACCTAACCCTTCTTGCATCTGCACAGTTGTTCTATATATTTCCTGTGCACTTGTATCTGCTAGTGACGTTGGCAATGATTGTGTTCTCGTTTGTACATCGCTTTGTTTATAAGGCATCTGCCCATTTTTGATGCAATGTAATGTAATGTAATAGCCTTGGCCCAATAAAAAAACTTTGTGCACGTGGGCTTTGGCGAGTTGGCGACTAATAACTCTCAAATTTATATGGAATTCATTTTTTTTTAAAAGCCGCGACAATGTCATGAAAGAGCTGGACAATTTCGAGAACACATGTACACACACTGATTTTGGGCATAAACCTTACGACGAAACACTTACGATGTATTGTATTTGATCTTGCGTCTGCGTTTTCCCGTGTCCAGGACCTCTCCCACCTCCAGCACCTCCTTGGATCTGCCAGTTTTGTCAAGCACAGCCTGAAGCTCCACCGTCAAGTATTTGCAAACTAATCGGGAAAATATGTAGTTCTAATCACTGGAAAACCCAACACTTACACACTACGATTTACGAAATGAACAGTAACCCACAACACAGCGATAGACGGCTACACTGTTACTCAAGCAGACAAGTCGACAACATTCCATTTCAGCGGCATTCAGTTTCTCACCTTCACATTTGTTGGGCAATCGTTCGTCTTGATTTGCATTCATGTACCCAACAGTAAAAAGCAAAAACAAAAGCAATACTTCCATTTCACTAATTTTCCACATTCGAGAGTTGTGCCCAACTTGCCTCACAGCCACATCGGCATTTTCCTCCGCGTGAAGCCAGGGGGTCAGTGTACTTTTTCGTTCATTCATCATTCTATTTTGGAATGAAAAATGAAAATCAAAAAAGGGCGAAATTGCTTGTTTTGTTTAAAGCAATGCAAGCAGAAATGGCTGTATTTGGTTTTCAGCACGTGTTGCCTCATACCATAATAGTATTAGAACATTTAACAACATTTTGATCGATTTCCAATTAGCAATATTTGATTATTCATTTATTGAAATTAATTTGACTGGCGCTTTTACCCGGAAGAATATATAGGCCTACCATCTGATTCGCACCAGCGAAGGTAGATAGGCCTACCTAGCGACGACCATGAGCATAAGCAAACGCGTTTCAGACACAGCCAGGGTAAATGGCAGAAAAGTAGAAGAATGGGAAAAAACATCCTTGGCATGTGCAGAGCAGGCGTAGTAGGCCTATGCGCGGCACGATATGGCCAGGCCAGCCTCAAGCGTGCAGAACGCCCGTCTTATTGAATGACGAGCAACATTATGGACATGATTTGATCAATCTTAATGTTACTTAAATCGATAGCCTTCATAGCTTATTATAGGCTACATTTTCACACGTAGGATATACACATTGGGAACAAGGTTAGTCCAAACCAGTGGTGAATGCGACAGGCATGGTTAGGCTATTGTAAGATACCTTAGGCCTATGTCCTGCATTATTATTTTGCCACCATTTTCTTATTAGAAATCTTGCCGGTTAAACATACTGTGAACGGACGCCAAGAATAGCATACAACAAAGTTTAGTGGGCATATTCTTTTGCTGTCAAATTGGATGCACTGGAGCGCGAGTTTGGAGCGCTGATGCGCATGCTTTTGACGAGCGCTTAAAACAATACCATTGTTTATGTAGGCTATGCACGCTTAACACACGTTTCACTATGGTGTAATTGAGGCACTAGTGGCATCTGGGTGCTTCCAGTTTGACTACATTTACAGGCCAGAGATGAAAATGGTGAAGGTTTGCTGATCATCAGGGCTGCCAACGTTCCCGTCAATGTCCCCGTTGTCTGTGCCAGTTTGGTCATTTTCGTTTGGTTGCCCTCGTGCACTGGTTTTTTTTGGGAAATAAAATTGCGCATACATTAGAAACATAGTTTGGACTTCGGTATTTTAACCCTTCATCTCCTGATCTCCAACCTTGTCGGTAGTCCTTGAGACGAAACATTTTCCTCACAGGCGCCCTGCTCAAGAGTTGAGATTTCATGTGATTATTTATGCCTATAGATCGTATTTGCATAGTGCCCTAATAACAGAAGTGCGTATTTGTGGAGCAAATTTTCCATCTTGCTCAACCAAGGTTGGCAAATGATGTTATTTGTTCAGACATCATCACATTTTGTAATGTAAATCTGTAATGAAAATACACGCATGCAGTGAAGGACAGCTGCGCAACGGTAAAGTTGACGGGGAGTTAACGGTCATTGACTCATAGAGGTATTTGACCGATCTGATGATCAGCATACTTGGAAGCATACTACCACTAATGCCCTAAATACACCAAAGTGAAACGTGTATCAAGCGTGCATAGCCTACATAAACAGAGGTAGTTTCTTTAAACCTCGAAAACGCGTGCGCATCAGCTCTCCAAACTCGCGAGCGAAAGAATAGGCCCACTCAACTTAGTTGCTTTGTTGAAGGCTATTCGTTGCGTCCGTTCACATGTTTAACCTGCAAGATGGCTAATAAGCAAATGGTGGCAAAATAATAACGTGAGACACCAACCTTACAATAATCATATGGCTGTCGATTACATAGGCCTACCACTGCTTTGGACTATTTCTTAGGCCTACCTAAGGTAGCCTACTGTACTGTATATATCCTAGGTGTGAAAATGTGGCCTACAATGAGCTATGAAGGCTATCGATTTAATTAAATAGCCTAACCGATACAATTATGTCCATAAATGGAATGTTGCTCATTCAACAACGCGGACGTTCGGCAAGCTCCACGGCTGGCCATATCACTTGTGCCGTGCATACATGCTAGGCCTGCACATGTCAAGGCTGTGGGTTTTTTTCATTCTTCTACTTTACTTTTATGTCCCTGGCTGAATTTCTGGAGCGTCTTTTCTATGCCTCATGGTCGCTATAGAGGAATACCTAAGCCTTGACTGGTGCGAGTCAGGCGGCAAATAGCCTATCCTTCCGGATAAACGATAGCGTCAGTCAAATGAATTTCAATAAATGAATAAACAAATATTACGAATTGAAAATCGATCAAAAATGTCGTCACTTTTTCAAATACTATTTTCATATGAGGCAACACATGCTGAAAACTAAATACAGCCATTTCTGCTTGCATTGCTTAAAACAAAACAATCAATTTAGCCCTTTTTTGATTTTCATTTTTCATTTCAAAAAAGAAAAATGAATGAACGAAAAAGTACACGGACCCCAGGGGTAGCAACACCAAAATGATGTGGCCGCCCAATTTCAAAATAAAAGTACCTACTTCCCTCAATATTTCAGGGATCTTTTCACCTTTCCATCTTTTAAAAAAGAAAATTCAGAAATAGAAAATGTTAAGTATGTGTAACATCGAGCTGTTACATCTAGTTGACCTTCAAATTAATGATGGATCGGATCCACATCATATCACCACATCAGTATTCAGGGGAGGAGCTATTGAGGGGCAAGCAGGGCATTTGCCCTGGGGCTAGGGCCTTCCTGTAGGCCTATCATGTCCTTTGGAGGCCGAATGGGGGCCTATCAGTGTTATGCCCTAGGGCCCTGTGTGTCCACTCAGTATTTCATATTGACAAAATACTGTCATTTAGCTTTCATGCTTAGGAATGTCCTATTGCTGAACTCATTGACATCTACTTGTCAAACTGAGAACACCTCCACTGAACATGGTAGGCCTACAGTATGGACGTGCAGAGCGATCATGAGTGCGTCTTAAAATGCGACCTTGCCTCCTCCACGTGCGCTTGTCTCCTCGTCCCGCCTCCTGGCCCCTCCTCCGTGGAGAAAACGATAAAGTTTCCCAGCTGTCAGCCTAGCCACAACAACTTTTGAGGGACTGTTTTTCATTCACCATCCCAATTGCAAATGAGAAAAAGACTCTACAATTGAGCTTTTGCAAGATATTGAAATATAATGCTGTTGTCAGTGATGTCATCATGACGAAACGCAAGTGGAGGAGGCAAGGTCGCATATTAAGATTCACTCCATGTCTTATGTTGTGTCCGCTTGTCCAAGACTAATTCTGGGCCGATAAATGACATGCAAATCAGGCTCACAGTTCGGACATCTAACTCTGACCTAACTTGAATGTTGAAATTTAGTTAAATACTTCTAGGTAACATTATGGACGTCACCGGGACGTGCAGACCATTTCTTATTTTGTCAGTCCATCTACTAATTCTAGACCAATAATTGAGGTGCTAAATAAATCCATGATTCATGATACAGAAAACGTACAGAATACGTTTTAAAATAAAAATGGACTAAAATATGTCAATACTCAAAGTACAAAATATATCGATACGCCCTGAAGAAGGCCATACGGGCCGAAACGCGTAGGCATTGCAGTCAAATAAAGAAGTAAAAAATTGCAACTTGAGTGCCTCAGCATTAGTCTACCTGTACAAAAGACATCATCTGGCATTACACAGTGCACCTTCAATCAACGTAAATTGGACAAAAAGACCTCAAAAAGACATGATCTTGTGTTAACACTTGGCACCTTCAGTGCACTTAGATTAGATTGGATGTCCAAGAATGACCTTAAAAGGACATTTTTAATCGTCTCTTTGCTCAGTGGAACAACCCCTGAAAGCTTTATGTTGTGTAAAGATTTTATCCCTATACAACCTTAATAATTTCAATGAACTGCAGTTGGTCTATTATTCTGACTGATTATCATTAGAGCAAATACACTTTATAACCATACCATATTTAGCAGCTTGTTCAGGGCCTGTTTGCAGTTATAATCTGTCTTTACTGAAAGCTTTGAAGGTACAGTACTGCAAAGTTGCCAGCAATTTCATGTCATTGACCGTAGCCCCTTTGCGTAGATGGGCCCGCCAGTGGGCCCGTTCACTCATTGCTGAAAAGACAACATTGCTATGACATTACCAAAATTCTGTCTCAAATAGTGCACTTCGGGCACTGTTTCAGTGTGTAATCAATACACCACACACACACTGAAACATAGCGCCTGAAGTGCACAGGTGCTAGCCTGGTTTTACCAGACCACATTAATTACTTCATAATTTATTTTTGGTCTGGATCCTCAATGCCCTGGAGCGTTTGGGTGGGAGGAGTGAACTCAGCACTGGTTTGAAATGAGTGGTGACCAGTCGCTCACAGTTGACGTTCATGACGTATGTTATTATGCACCCAAGTGCGTTCGCTTATTGGCTGGCCGCCTGAAGGACGACTAAACCCTCCACAGAGAAGCGAAATCAGACCATTCGTGAATTACGAAGTACATTTAAAATGAACAGTCAGGCCTGTCGGCTACACAAGTGCACCAATTGAGACACTGTATAAGACTTGGTCATTATAATTTTGGTGACAGTAAGTTTATAACATAGTCTCTGCAGGGTTAATTAACATTATTTTGACCTTTGACCTCGCAAGGTCAGCAGAGGTCATACTTACCTTCACATCTTAAAATAACCGTCATGGTATGCATTAATGGTCGGAAATGTGATGCTTTCATCACAAAGTGTACAAAATCTTCATATATGGGAGATTGACAACCAATAGCACAAATAACCTTCTGAAATGAATGGAGGACACAACTAGGTCTCATCATCCCCAAGCACGCCAAGACAAGAAATGAGAGAGGAAAGATCTTGACCTTTTGACCACATGGTTCAGAGACAACAACCTCCTGCTGACTGTCAACAAGATGGAGATTCAACTTCCAGATATGCCACACCCACCACTGACCATTGCCACTGTAGTTTAGAGGAAGCAGTACCGGCCACTCAGGTTGCAATGCTTCACCACCCAGCATGATCACAGTCTTTGGAGGAAACATTCTTCAACTGCATCCCTATAGGGTGGGGTGCAGGGTAGAGCGCTGCAATGCATGCTAGTGAACACAGCCAGAAAGATTGTTTCTGTTTCCACCCACAGGCCTCAGCAGATGATAAATCTGTCTGAAGAGTTCTGAATCCCTCCTCATGTGCCAAAGTGCACGTCAAATGTTCAAACTAGGCATTAAACCTATGGAAACAAAAGGGGCTGTGGTGTGAGGATGCTGAGCTCTCTCCCTCCAACCACAGCTCCATCCACAGACTGCCCCTCACCAAGAACAGATCTCCCCAAAGGACAGTCTAGTCCCCCAAACTGTTCTGTTTTGTCCTTTGCATTATAATAGGCATTTATTAAATCAGTATACCCTTTTTGAAGATCACTTTCTATTCTGGTTGTCTTTCAAATGATCAAGTGTTTCCCTTCCCAGAATAGTTTTTCCATGACTATACTAGAAACACGACACCCCGTGCCAATTATGACTTACAGCACATGGATATAAGATTACCTTTGGCAGGTAGATCAAGCAGCGTGTGCTAGGTTGACCTGTGTTAGATAATCTTTTCTTGCAGCTTTTACGGAGGAGCGAAGCAAGTTCTGAAAAGGTAGCGATACCCCTGGTACTAATGTTTTTATTGAAGCGGTGTCACTGACATTTCACTCCTAATAAAACAAGAACTCGATGTTTAGGTTTACCAGCCAATCATGGTTGAAAGCATATTTCTTTTATTGATACACAGTAAAAAATGCAGTGTTAATTCAACACTTAGAGAGTATTCGGGGACCAAATAAACTCTAGAAGATGTTAAATCGACTCTGTTAGTGTTGCATTAACACTGCAGTTTTTACTGTGTAGCTTTTTTTTACCTGAAAGACGAATACAACAACTTCTAGCTGTTTTTCTCTCAATGATTTACAGGTCTCCTTATGGCAGTCCAAAACCGAAAATGGAGTAGGATTCTGTCATGTGGTCAAGGGATAGGTCACAGCATTTGTGGCATAAGGCGCCTTGCATCATTAAATCATCCAATGCATGACCTACCTTACCAAAGCCACAATTTCACCAACTAGTACAAAGTAGAAATCTGTGTGACTGTGTGCGTGCATACACGTGCATACAGAACGTGTTTGTGTGGTTGCAGTTGTGTATGTATAGATGTGTCCATATTTCTGTGTGGTTGGCAATGTGTCTTTATCTGTCTGAGCATGTGTGTGTGTGTGTGTGTGTGTGTGTGTCTCTCTCTCTCTGTCAGACGGGCATCGAGGCCTCTTGGGTACTCAGGTGTCAGTGGCCACGCGCTTAATGATAACAAATATGGCATCATGAAGTGACTTACAGGGAAAGAGAGGGGGAAGGGCTTATAAATACCGAAATAAGGCCACGAACTAAGAAGGTGTGTGTGTGTGTGTGTGAGAGAGAGAGAGAGGGAGAGAGAGAGGGGGGGGGGGGGATAAAGACCGAAATAAGGCCACGAACTAAGACGGTGTGTGTGTGTGAGAGAGAGACAGAGAGAGAGAGAGAGAGAGAGAGAGTTCAATATAGTATTTTAATATTGCATTTTCCTTCATAAAACCCCACTGTATTTAAACATTCACCATAATGAAGTTTTTTGACATTGCATGTTGAGGTCACTGTTTAATTACAGCATATGAACAGAGAGAAAGAAAGATGTGAAACGTTAAGAGGAAGCACATGGGAGTGCATATACACGTAGTAAGTGTAATTACAAGTATATTGCTCCATCATAAACTTACATCTTTCCTATTTACAGTATACTATGCTGTATACATTGGACAGTCTATGAGACAGTGCTACGACTTCTGTAAAAAAAAAAAATCATCTGAGAACCCTCATTGGCGTAATGGGGGAACCACTAAGGTGAATTTATGGTTTTCAAAAAAGTTCCTCAGGGAACATTTTGGCTATGGGTTCCTCCATAGTTCCAAACATTGGAACCTCTAAATGTTTTTTGAGGAACCCCTCCATTGCCACTGAAAAAACCCCAAGGTTTCTCTGGAGAAGCTTGGAGTTCTTCCAAGAACTTTTAGGTTCTTTAGAGAACCTTTAGTGGTTCCTATTTTTTGTGGTCCTCTTACTCTGTGTCCTCCCAGGAACCAGTTGAAAGTTTTTGAAGGAGACATTTTCTTACAGTGTACAGGTGGTACAGGCCAGTGGACAGCATGTGTGAGTGAGGGAAGGGCGGACAGCAGAGTGGGCAGAGATATTATGTTTGTGTGGGGGGTGGGCAGCGAGCAAGGGGGATAGCAGATCCAGTGGGAATGGATCCAGTAGATGAGTGTAAGCGTTTGTGTGTGTGTGTGTGTGTGTGTGTGTGTGTGTGTGTGTGTGTGTGTGTGTGTGTGTGTGTGTGTGTGTGTGTGTGTGTGTGTGTGTGTGTGTGTGTGTGTGTGTGTGCGTGCGTGCGTGCATGTGTGTGTGTGTTGGAGAGGGCATATGGGAGCATGTGTCAGCTGAAGAACTGGTTCAGCATGTTGCTACAGACGTATGAGGTCAGTACGGGGCCAGCTCCAGCTCCTGCGACACTGACACCCCTAAAAACAGAGGGAGGGCAGCGACCGAGAGCCACAGAGAGAGAGTAAACATATAGTCTACTACCCTCAGAGAGCAGAAGAAAAGAACAGAGAAACACAAACTCATTCATTTCTAAAGAGAAGACAGGGGAGCGGGGAAATGGATGAAACGTTTGGCTGTATTGGGTCTGTGCCCGGTTTTGACAGGGCCAAACTGAAAAAGTCAAAGTGCTTGGAAGACCTGCTGCCCTTTCTGCACTGGCTGCGAGAAAACTCCATGAAGAAGGTGTATGTTTCCCTTCCTTTCCTGATCGCTTCCGATACCAAACCATAGTGCTGTGCATGGACTAGTGGTCGAGGCATGTTTTAACACTGTCATGCAGAGCCTATGTTATAACCTTATTGTCACCAAAATGGTAATGACCACATCTTAATCAGTTACATAACACTCTTGGTAATGTCATAGCAATGTTGTTGTGATGATATGATTAAGCTTTTTCTGCAAAATTGAATAGTATCGTTGGCAATCCCATCAGCATGGTAGGGCTACTACAATGCATGTTACATTACAACCCGCTAATCCCAAAGGATTTTTATTTATTGCTAGCTGGATGTGCTGAATTGAAAAGCATGTTCCTCTTACTAAATCACCCTAGCAATGGGCCGGGGTGCATTTCTCAAACTAGCTACTTTGCTGTTTGCAATGCAATTTCCCATTGGCAACTACCAAAGTTGCTAACTGGCTAGCAACTATAGACACACTATATATCGAGGAACGCACCCCTGAATAATACATGATCTTGTGAGCTCTTGATTCATTAATCAGAGAAAATCTTGCCAGGCCTGTGGTGGCAGCGATGGAAAACTAGCTCTAAATGTGAATGAAATGGTAAAAGCCACATATGTGTCTGTTATGTTACCCCCACGTGCCCTTGATCAAGGCTTGATCATCAAGCATCTAACCTCGCTCTCCAGGAATTGTTAATTTATTTGGATTTGTGTAAAGAGCTCTAATTTGGAGCCCTGCATATCAGCTGCACTGGAAGTTCATTCCACGAGTCTACCTCTTTCTCTGTGTGAATGTGAAAAGAAAGAAAAAAAGAAAATCAACTGGGAAACTCGTACTACCATTGTCATTGTGACAGCACTCCACAGCACACAAGTCCACACTGCACACAACTAAATTGCATTTATGCCATTTATGCAAGGGGGCAGCCCCCAATGGCACCCGAAAAGGAGCAGTGCAGCAGGACGCTACCATGCTCAGAGTACCTCAGTCATGGAGGAGGATGGGGAGAGCACTGGTTTATTACTTCCCCCACCAATCTGTCGGGTCGGAAGTCGAACCAGCAACCTTTGGGCTACAAGTCTGATGCCCTAACCGCTTACTCATGACTGCCCTGTTAAGGCAGGGGTGTGCATTCACACCTGGATAGAACACGGGAGATTGAACAACTGTAATTTCATACTGGCTGTATGAAAACCTCTTCAATGTAAGAGGCTATAGCTGTAAGCCAGGCACCACCAAGCTCTTGTATCCAAAACCCAGCAAGCCCTCCAAACTGTTTTGACACAACATTGGCCATCAGCACTGAATTATCCAACATCACAGCTCCACATGTCAATACTCTGTAAAGATGCTAAATACTGCAGCATTTAGATTTTAGATAACTGTCCAGCATCCTTTGTGATAACAACAACACTGTCACTGAGGGGCAGAATCAAATCAAGAATCAGATGATTCAGTCTTCAGCATTTTCCACATTATAACTTGCATATGCCACACTCATAATAACAAGAGAAAAAACAGGAATACACCACTATGACACTGTGTGCCGACACATCACGACTTGATCATTGCCACTCTGGTAATAACTAAATTATGACAGGCTGTGTCTTAAGGGAATAATATTGGTGCCAGATTCATGCAAATGCAGTTCTGGGGTTCTACCTTGCTACTAAAAAGCCTCACTTAAGTGTAATTAAAATCGGCCCCCAAAAGTGTCTGATTTCACTTGAAAGGATCCAGTAGGGAAAAAACGACGCCATAAAAATGATTGTAAAATACATTTAGAGCTACATACAAAATACAACAATAACCCAAAATATACAATGATAATAAAAAAAAAAAATAAAAAAAAAAATAGAAATGACCTACTCAAATAACAACACTGACACCTATACTGTTGGGTGTATTCATAACCTGTGTGGCCAAAGTTCCCTAGACTTCACCAGGTCAGTCCTTCAAAACACTTCTAGCTAGTTCCCAACGGCTCTGGTTCCTCCTCTGACAAGATGGCTGATGCGCACAATGAAGGTGAAGTGGATGGAAAGATGCGTTTGTGGCATTGAGGGAAAATGTTGAAGATGAAGCGAAACAACGAGTAGGCCTAGGCCCACCACGCTGCTGGCGTTGATGGTAAATAATTGTTTTAACCCCTTAATGCGCGCCGTACCTCCTGAGGCAAGCTGTTATAGACATTGAAATGTAACTACCATAGCACTACAATACTATGACACAACACAAGCCCTTTAGTAATGCGCCACGACTTGGTCACTACCATACTGGTAACAATGAATGTATAAAGCCGCGCCTTAAGGGGTTAAATGTCTAATATGTAGAAGCTATACTGTGTGAGTTTTGTTCTCGCAGTTGCCGTAGCCTAAAAGTAGACCTAAATGTGTTAATGTGCTCAAGGCGACTGTAACAGGTGTGCACCTGTCAGTTGCTAGCTGGTTAAGGACGGTTAACACAAGACAAAAATAGTAAAATAAGCTGGTATGAATACTGGAAGTAGTGGAATATTCAAGTAGCAGGTCTACAACATTAAGGTAGTAGCCTAGAGCTACAACATTGTTTTCCTACCTCGACGTGTAGGCCTAGGCCGGCCTACAGCTGCCCAGCAAGACACAGATGGACCAAGTTGCGCCATGTTTACTACGCATCCAGGGCTCTAAATTAACTTTTTCCACCACCAGCCAATTTGGCTAGTGGACATTTTTTCTTACCAGCCAAACAGAAGTTCAACTAGCCATTTTTTTTATCTCGCCAAAATAAACTATGCATTAGGCTAGTTATTCGTTTAAAGTATGGTCATTTTGTTCAAATATTTCTACAACACAGATACACTATAGGCCTGCATAGGCTAGGCCTACTGTATGCCTACATAATAAGCATATTATATTATACTATATTTAACTTCTGCTTTATTTTTTACTTTCATTACTTAGGCCTAATCAATTAGTGATTGATTAGTTTTTGTTCAATTCCTCTGGAAACAGCTGAATCACATCATACAAGCCACTCACATAACAGACCTTTAACATACAGTAACCAAGCACACAGCCAAACACTTCAAAACCTCACATACGCACACCCCAAGGAAGGAGAAGAGATGAAAGGAAAAGGAGAGGAGAGAGGAGGAGCGCAACAAAATGACAAGAAGCCTAGTTTAACTAAAAGTAAATAATATCTCGGGAATCTTCGCTTCCTTTGTTACTTCCACAGCTTCGTCGTTGGCTGCTTTTTTTTCTTTCCGATGGCGTGAGCTTTCCAACTTAGTTGCGCCAGGACTCGGAACATTTCAGAAGACAACTGAACTGACAGCTACGGTCACACTAGGCTACTCTGACAGTCAGCTGTCCTCTGCCCTTGTCGCTATTTCGTTCCACAACCACTTATTTTTTAAAGTCACTATTATTACGGTTACAATTAGGCCTACTACTAGCATTCACCAACACACAGAACCTTGCTCTAACCCCCGCCACATTCTCATCACTCGCACAAAACATAGCCTACAGAACAGAAGTAGCGCTATGCATAATCTGCGTTAGTCCTGTCATTGAAACGGCCAGGGCCTCGCTGCTTCAAAAATGCAGCCTGTTACAACAAGGTCATAGTAATAATAGCAGTAGTGACGTTAAAAAAGGTTGTAGCGAAAGCGACGAGTGCTTAGGAGGAGAGCTGCCTGTCAGAATAGTGTGAGCGCCGCGTAGCTGACAGAAGGCTGGTCGTCTGAAATGTTTTCAATCCTGGCGCGCGCAACACCATGGAGTTGCCGCTCGCTGCACTGGAAAGCCCACGGTGGGAGGCTACGTCGTGACGCTAGTGTCCATGGGTAATGTAGGAAATCTCGCCGTCTAACGTTCGTCAGAGCAGCGGTTTACCGTTCATAATTTACTGTACCCAGGCGCTACTAGCCAAATTGGCGGGTAGGTATTTTTTTTCTACTAGCCAAAATGAATTTTCACCCGTGTTTGGCGTGTTGGCGTGTGTTAATTTAGAGCCCTGTACGCATCTATTCCTTGTGTAAATACTTTTACACGGTGGCTTATTTTATACAGTTTAACTTTAAATTTATCACCTCAGGGTTCATAGTCAGGTGGTTAAGCGACAAAATATGTTACAATGTAACAAGTGGCCGGCAGCTAGAACCATGGTGGTAGTTGGTAACATGGTTACATTTTCCCGCGCTTAGAGGCCAATCTGTAGAATGGGGACAGTACGTGCAAAGTTGTATGATGTCTGTGCCACTGCGGTTTCTAGCCTGGTCAATCAGAGCAAAAACACACAGACCTGGCGAGAGCGTGTATGTGAAAAATACTTCGTTAGCGCACATTATCATTTCTATTTTCTAAGCGTTTATGGGCAGTGATGGGTAGTTATAGTGCAGGGGTGGGCAATTATTTTGGCCCAAGGGCCGTGTTGGGTTTAGAAAGTTGACCAAAGGGCTGGATGTCGTAGGCAACTTGCCCGTGTCAATAATAAGAAATACATAATTACACCATTGTCATTTATGCCATTCCTGCTAATTGTATTTAGAGGTAGACTTCAGTAATCTTAGTTTTCCAAGACCCTTGTTTTAGGTATTCAATTTAAGAATGAGCGACCATATGAATCTGCATTTTTTTCTTGGAAAGGCTCTGAGGGCCGCATGAAATGGCCGAGTGGGCCGCATGTGGCCCCCGGGCCTGAGTTTGCCCACGTCTGTTATAGGGTGTCAGACATCTAGCCAAAATGTTGTCGTTTTGACTCCGTCCACCAGGTTGGTGAGAGTAATTAAACAGTGCTCACTCATCCTCCTCCATGACCGAAGCGCCCTGAGCACGGTACCGTCCCGCCTCACCGCTGCCAGTTGGGGCACCGTTCGGGGCTGCCCCCTGGCATGGGTGAGGCGTTGTGTGCTGTGAAGTGCTGTGTCACAATGACAATGGGAGTTTCCAAGTGGGCTTTCACTTGTAACTTCATATTTCATGTTTTCATGCTTGCATAGTGTCCTGAAAGTTATAGAGAAAATTAACTTGCAGGACATTATAATAATTTTGCAGTGTGATTTTATGTCAAATATTTTACATTTGATACTGTCTAAGCACCATTTGTTCATAGACAATTGGGCAGCAGTTTGCTCTCGTCTTCTTTTCCTCGTCTTCATTTCATCTCTCCTACCCCTTTTGATGACCTCTTTGCCTCCTCTCTCACTCTGATTGCTGCTATTTTTTCCTCCGCTCTCCTTTCTGCTCTCTCTCATTGTGTGTCATCGTGCAATGGGTGTCCCATAGCTTTCATTCCATTTCGAAGACCCTACAAAGCCATTTCCCTTTCAAACCTATTCTCCATTTCACCGTGTACTTTTGGTGTCTTTATTCCACTCTCTTCTTCTCATTTACTCTGCTTGTTCTCTGTACTTTTTTCTTCTATTCTAACCTTTTTAACCATTTGACCTACCCTTGTTTTAATACCTATCTCATTTTTTTGTTTTTCCACCCTCATCAACTTTCCTGATCACAGTTCTCATTTTCTCATGCACCTAGAATGCCCGAGCGACCGTGTTTGTTCCAGGGCCAGAGTTACCACAAGCTGAAGCGTGCATGCCTGCGTCAGGGCACACTGTTCCAGGACCCCCTCTTCCCCCCGACGGCCCAGTCCCTCTTCTATAAGCGCGTACCTCCCCCAGGAATCACATGGAAAAGACCTCGGGTAAGAACCATTTTGATATTACTTAAAAATTTAATATTTTTGGTCTAAAATGTGTTTTTGGACTGTCTTTATTGATAGGGCTGCGAGTAATTGATAGGAAGAGAGTGGGAGAGAGAGATGGCGGTATGGTTGGAAAGTGGCCCAAACCGGATTCAAATCTGGGTCCCCATGGGCACTATGGTTCTTTGTGGAGTAGTCCAGTGTTGTGCTCCACACAAAGGCAAAGTGCAGTAACTACGCCAACACTGAAACTGAGAATAATACCTTTGAAGCCTTGGAATTAGGTTAGATATTGTAGTTATTGCTAAACAGGATACCTTTGGATGGACCATAAGGCTTTGTCAAGATAAAGGATGTGTAATTAAGATTATTGTCAGTCTAAACTCAGTTTTGGCAAAATATTTCATTTTTGAATATCATCCCAAAAGTCATTGCTGTGTTGTAAGGTTTCAACTGATGTTACTTTTTGGGATGACATTTGGAGTACGTATGTTAAGATGATTAAAAAAAAAACATGCCCCACTTTGAATGGCCAGGGTCTTGGAAAGGACTGAACAAAAACATGCTGCATTGTCGAGTACTGGCACGTTAAGGGTAGTGTGAGTAATATAACTGTATGTTGAAGTTGGCAGGAATTCTCATTTAACCATGCTACCTTTAACCGTGATGAAAACTGCTGTAAGAACAAGTTTTTAGTGTTTGATGGACTTATCGTGTTTGCACCTTGAGGTTATTGGCCACAATGAAATATTATAACATTCACCACCCATGTTTTCACTACTTCGAGAATGAATTTTAGCAGAAACATGAAAACTAATAATTACAGTTAAGTCTAAGCAGAAAGAGACCAATGTCTCTCTTGGTGGTCAGATTAGTGAGATATTGCTAATATTATTTTCTTTAAAGATAAAACCCAAATTAATCCAAATTAATATTCATGTTTATGTTGCATTGGTTTCTTCTACATTTTCCTTTTTTCTGACATTAATTCATACAAATAATCTTCTCAGTCAGACCATTTGGCTTCAAAGTGTTTTTTTAATGGATTTATTTTTAAACCCTTTACAATTTCAATATACTATTTTGAAAACTTTATAAAACATTATATTTTAGATGTATAATCTCATTTAAATGACTACAGGGTGATTAGTTTGTATACAGCCATTGGTGCAGTATTTCGGCAAAACTCGGTCAGTTTCCCTTTTGTGGTGCCTTTTCGTCTTGCATTGGAATATGGGATGTACAGACCGGACAGATTCACGGACCACAAAGAAGAGGGATAGATAAGTAGATTAAAGTAAAGCACTGGACTGGAGGAGTGAAGTAGAAGTTTAAGTCCTATATCAAGAAACTGACTTGAGTAGAAGTACAATGTTCTTCTAATACCATACTCGAGTGGAAGTACTTAAGTTTTCATAATGTCTTGTACTTGCAGTAGGTATTGCAAGTAGATGTGTTTTAAGAATACTGAAGTAAAATTATAAGTGCAAGTGATTGAGAAATTGCTACTGAAATACTGAGAGTACAAGTAGAAGTAGGCTATATAAACATTACCACTTGTGTGTGGTAAACTTTTAAAGCTAAAGTCTAAAAATCCCTGCTGTACAAGTTAGGTCTAATGGTAAACTTCATAAGAGAATAGCCCAGATGCTATGATTTTCATAAACGCCGCTCACTGGTTAAGCACTGCCTCCAGATTAACTAACTCAGGCTTTACATTTCATAAACTATTACTTCAGTTCATAAAAAATGTATTGTAGTAAAAGTATTAACTTAATCGTAAATGAGTTGTGAAGTAAAAGTGGATGAAGTAAGAGGGGGGAAAAATTAAGGCTCTAGCAAAGTACAGACACTTTCTAACAAAGTATAGAGATTTTAGTTCTTAAATAGAGTACTTGGATAGTCGTACTTCGTTAATTTACTATACAACTCAGATCGCATTCACTCTCCCTTTCTGCGCGGGACGCGTCTAATTCAGGCTGCTCCCTCAGCAGCTTTTATTAAAGTTGCTTTTAATTCCATCCTCGTTTGCAAGGTGCTCCGGCGTCATCCCAGTGAAATCCAAGCTGCATCAGAGTGTGTTTGTCGCGTGTATGTGAGGATGTATTCCACTCATGTGAGACGAGGGAAGGAGTGGTGGAGGGTGTAGAATATGTGGTTGAGGTTTTAGGGACACAGGGCAAACACACACAGCGGTTAATATAGCATTGGGTTATATGTAGGACCGTGTGTGTGTGTGTGTTTGTGTGTGTGTGTGTGTGTGTGTGTGTGTGTGTGTGTGTGTGTGTGTGTGTGTGTGTGTGTGTGTTTGTTTGTGTTGGGGGAGTGTCAGGTCCCGAGAATGGATCTGTGAATATTTTTAACGTTGTGTTAATGTTGGAAGGCAGGCCTCAGAAATGTCGAACCGTCTCTGAAATAGAGATAGATGGCATGTGTCTCTCCTTGTGGATGATGGGGAGATGCAACCGAAAAAAAGAAAGCGTCCAGTGTCTACTGGGGTCTGGGTCCTTGTTATAAATCAGCGTTTAAATCATAAACAAGATCAGGTTCCTATGATGTTCTTCCAGACTGACCACCTGATTCATTATGGCCAGTTTGTGGTGTGCAAAGGTCATCCTGTTTTTTTTTAGGGGGTAGGAGGAGGGAATCTGAGGATGATCCCCACTCAAACATACATACATGTGTTGGTATGTGTACAATACTGGGGACATGTGTTAACATTACCATATTGAGTGCATGTTAACAAAGTGCGTGGGTGTGCAAGAGTGGGTATAAGTGCAGTGTTTATTGGAACACGTTGCGTAAAGGTGTGAGTGTGTGTCTGTAAGTCTACAACTGTGCATACAGGCTTGTGTTTGTGTGGCGTGGGGGGGATTTCCTTAAAGGACAAATCTGATTTACGGTGCTGAGTCTCTGGGTGGCCTTGTGTATTCTTATTGCAAGGCTTGCGAAGGTATTTTAAGCACCCGTCCGCTAGGCGTCGAACGGTATGTTGACATCTGTCAACCCCTTCAGCGTCTCTCTCCTGAAACGCTCTAAAGCCTTAGGAAACACACACACTGCCACATACCTTAACCATCAGACGTCCCTTTCCCTAAAACACGTTCAACTTACAGTACATGCAAGCTCACCATACCGTCACAACTTCACTCTATATCTGTGCACACTTCACTGTCAAAGTCAAACAATATTAGTATCAGACATGTTAGCCTCTCTAACACTGAAGCTACTGTATCATACTTCCATATAGGCCTACTGTGTGTTTTGTGTTTATGGGTTAATGTTTGTATGTCTGTATGAGTCAGTGTGTGTGCGTGCTGAATTGCTGTAACCCGATGCTACAAGAAACTGAGCAAGACCATAATCGTCCAGCCTGATCAAGGATATCAGAAGTCACAACTTCAAATCAGTCTGACAATGCCAATTCATGAGCTACAAGGCACAAGAACACCCTTCTTGCATCAACACTATAGATGATGGTAATTTGTGGTAGCTGATCTCAGTCCATGAAACAATGAAGAGGACATGAAGAGTAAATGAAGGTGGTAAAGGAAGTACCTCATTCAAAGGATTGAGGTACAATTTGGAAGCTCAATGACCAAATGAGGGGTAACACTTTATAATACCAACTCCTTGTTCAGCATTAGTTATGCATTTGTTAAGCATAAACCTTAGATAACCCTTTGTAAAACATTTGTTAACCATTATCTCTTTATTATTTCCCATTACTTAATCATTAACATACACTGTTAATGGTTTTTGATACTGATACATGTGTGTGAGAGAGTCGGGGAAGGATTGGCAAATGATGAATGGTTTCTGTATCATTTGCCAATCTCTGAGCGAATGGACCTACTGTGCTAGCCTGGCTCTCGCGAGACCCCTAGTGCTTCGTGCATCTTCGTTACACTTCGTGGATGACAATCCATCTGCGCGAGAGTCAGGTTACTACTGTGCCATCTTCCAGAGGGAAAGATTTTTGAACTTGGAGACTAATTGACCTTTCGCAAAACCCCACCATCGAACAGTTGCCATCCACTCCAAGTTCTGTGAATATTAGAAACGTGCGCTTCATTGTCAACAAAGTTGATGAACTAGCATTGCTGTTGAGGGATGACAGGCTTTACCGACAGTGCAGATTTCTGTGCGTAGGGAGTCGTGGCTCATGGATAGCATTACTACAGTCTACACTGAAATGGATGAATTTACAGTGATTTGACATGACAGGGACCTGGAGAAGTCAGGCAAGAAATTGGGCGGAGGCGTCTGCATGTACGTGAACAAAATATTGATGTCATTCTGGACACGTTACCGAAAAGCACAAGGTGTGTGACCCAAACATTGAAATGCTGGCGGTGAGTTGCAGACCATATTTTCTTCCACGCAAGTTCTCGGATGTCATTGTAATCGTGGCATACATCCCACCATCTGCTGAAGCCAAATTGGCAACTGACCCGATATCAAGAGCTATTCATGAACTCCAGTCACACACACCAGATGCTCTAATTTTGATCAATGGTGATATAAATCATTGTACTCTCTCTGCCTCGTTGCCCACATTCAGGCAGTTTGTCAACTGTCCCTCGAGTTGCAACAAAACTATTGACCTTTTCCATGCCAATATTAAAAACTGCTACACATCTAATGCCACAGCTACTTACAGGTCGGACCATAATCTAGTGCTCCTTTCCTCCAAGTACACCACTCTGGCTCGGAGACAGCGTATATTTACAAAGTCAGTGCATGTGTGGTCAAGGGGGGCGTGTGAGGACTTGCAAGACAGTCTGGAGTGCACTGATTGGTCAGTTTTCTATGGTGAAGGCCCTGAGGAGGTGGACAGGGTGACTTGACTGTGCGTATTACCATGTTAAAGTCTGTACGGTCTTGGTCATTCCATGGACTATCAAGCTTTATTCTAAAGATTAGCCATGAATTTGTAAAGAAATGAAATACGCAATTAATGAAAAGAAAGAGCCCCTCAAGGATATGGATAAGGAAAGGATCTGAGGGACACAAAATAATCTAAAGGATGCTATAACGCAAGGAAAGAAGAGACACATGGACAGGGTTGATACTAAACTATGGGAGTGTGACAACAAAGGTTTATGGTTAAGTCCTTCAATCCATAACAGGACTCTGTCCTGTCACTAGCAGTATGAATGTGGGAATATTCATGGCTGATGAGGTTAATCAATTTTATGGTAGATTTGACCCTACTCTAAACTCAACTGATCATCACATACCAGCACATTACGTTACACCTTTAGAGGAGGAAGAGGGGCATCCATTTATCTGTCCTCCAATAACCATCAATGGTGAGGAGTACCCGCCACGTGTCCTTAAAATGTGTGCTGATGCGTTGTGTGGGGTTTTACATTATTTATATAGACCAGGACGAGCCAGGAAATAATCGCAACGTTTTCCTGTCAAGGTTTTCTGAATTGATTCTTGTACTTTGGACCATACTGAACAAAATAAGCTTTTGCGCCGTCAACAAAGTTGTCCGGAATCCAAGATGGCCGCCAGAAATCAAAGATGACCACCACAATATCTAAAATTGGTCCTCTGTGGGAGGAAATTGTTCAAAGATTAATTCATTTGGCCTAATTTGGGGATATATAGTAAGAGAAATAATATTCTGTAGCTAAGAAATCATCAGCTCATTGTGCAAATCCAAGATGGCTGCCAAACGTGGTCCCCTATACTACAAACTGTCATATCTCCTGATTGAAAAGGGCTACAGCCATACTTCTGGTGTCTATTCATATGCTCCCATGGTCTGTGAATCCATTTCTGCATGTATTTTGTGAATCTGACCATTTGTTCAATTGTGCAAATCCAAGATGGCCGCCAAATGTAGTCCCCTATACTACAAACTGTCATATCTCCTGATCGAAAAGAGCTACAACCATAATTCTGGTGTCTATTCAGGAATTACTAATATTCCCTGTCTTTTCCGTATAGTGGGGATTTTTGAAACAGAAAGACACCTTGTATTGTATTAGTGCCTAAGAAACCCAGTGCCAAGGCTCTAAAAGACTTGAGACCCATTGCCTTGACCTCCCATGTGCTGGGGCACCTGAGGGTACAGGTTTCAGGGCCCACTTCAATTTGCATTCAAGGGGGGTGTGGGTCTCATATATCTATACACCCTATGTAGAAGATAATTAAGAGCATATTTTGTTCGCACACCCCCTTGAATGCAAATTGCAGTGGGTCCTGCCCTTTCTGAGCTGAAATGAAATGTATATACAACGAATCAAGCCTCCTCTACTGTGTCCAGGAGCTCTGTAAAGATCCTCGCCTCTTTGTGGATGGCATCAGCACACGGGACCTGCACCAGGGCAGCCTGGGAAACTGCTGGATGGTAGCAGCCACCTCCTGCCTGGCCTCGGAGCCCTCACTGTGGAAGAAGGTGAGGGAGAGGGGGAGAGAGAGAGCAAAGAAAAGAATATAATCCCTTGTGACTATTCACATACAATTTGCACTATACATATTTACAGTGAGATTGAAAGCAACTCATAGTACAGACAATTAAGTGGGATATAGATAACATAGTGGGATATTTACAACGCATTAGAGAAGAACAGAATAAATTGTGGAAAGAAAAGTGAAAAGAGAAAGGGAGCAAGAGGGTACAAATACTGAAAACTATCTTTAATCTTTTGTTTGTCGCAGGTGATACCAGAGCACACAGAGCAGGAATGGGACCCAAAACGGCCTGACATATATGCCGGAATCTTCCATTTCCGCTTCTGGCGCATGGGCCGTTGGACAGATGTGGTCATCGACGACCGCCTGCCAGTCAGTGAGGATGGAACGTTGCTTTTCTGCCGCTCGGCAACACCACGAGAGTTCTGGAGTGCCCTTTTGGAAAAGGCCTATGCCAAGTGAGAGTGTAAATTTGCCTTCACTCAACCACCCCACTCAATCACCCGTTCCTCTTTTCTTGCTTGGATCCTTTGTCTTGGTGGGTTAGTATGGAATTATAGGTCAGTCATGGACAACCGTTACGGACTTGGGCTTGTCGCCAAAGGGTTGTCCGTTTGATTCTTGACACCATCAGGTAGCTGGGGGTGGGGGGAGTGAATAACCAGTGTTCTCTCCATCATCCTCACCCTTGATGCTTTGCTGTCAGCTGACTTTTGTTTTTTGTTTTCGATCTGGTGCCCTTCATTTCCCCTTTGATTTTACCCCATAGATTACTACTGTATATGGGCATTCTAACTTACCAGACTTAAAACCACATTGAAAATCAATGGGTTAGAATGAAGATTTAGAGTTACAGTAGAATTAAGATTTTGCTCTATTCCATTATGTTTACTTCTCTAAACATGAATAAGTGAAACCAATAGTCAATAAACAAATAAAGGAATGCAATTAAAAAAAACAATTCGAGCATACAAATTAGTGTATTTTCAAGATATCTTTTTCTATTTCTTTTCTTTATTCTCCTCATCATCTCTCTGTAGGCTGAATGGCTGTTACGAGGCCCTTGAGGGGGGCAACACAGCTGAGGCACTGGTGGACTTCACAGGAGGCGTCTCAGAGCCCATCAGTCTGGCACGCTGTTCCTTGATGCAGCACCCAGACCAGAGGAAGACACTGTTTCAGACCCTCAGCAAAGCGCACAGCCAGAGGGCACTCATCACCTGCTCGATACGGGTCAGGTAGCACTTTATAATAACCACCCACTATAAATGGTTCATTAATGGTGTATTATGATGACTAAATCTGTTACTTATAGACAGGGCTCTAAATTAACACCAGCCAACCGGCCAAATGCTGGTGAAATTTCAGTTTGGCTGGCAGAAAATACCAACTTACTAGCCACTTTGACCAATTAGTGAGTGTATGTTTGGCTAGTAAGATTAGCATCTACAAGACATTTTGGCTGGTGATGAAAAAAGTTAATTTAGAGCCCTGCTCATAGATACCTTTTCAGTTTTTGGGAATGTAAACAATTAACTATAATATTAATGATGTATACATGATTATACACATGCACACACACACACACACACACACACACACACACACACACACACACACACACACACACACACACACACACACACACACACACACACACACACAAGCACACTGCACTTTCTGCACTAAACCCAAACATACACACACTGACACACAACTCATACTCACACACATACACACACACACACACACACACACACACTCACACACACACACACACACATACACAGGTACACACACACAGACGCACACCGCACTTTCTACCTGCACTAAACACACACACACACACACACACACACACACACACACACACACACACACACACACACACACACACACACACACACACACACACACACACACACACACACAACACATACAAACACACACACACACATACTGCTGCTGGTGTATTTAAATAAAAACCTTTTTTAATTATTTATTTCTTCAAATGCTACTATTACTATGTCAGAACGCTATAAAGGACTTTTAGGAAAAAGAACAACAAAATACCTCCTCTTAATGTATGTTCTCTACAAGTCTTCTGTTGTCCAGTCTTGCACTTTAAATGTCTGTATGAGCAATGTCTACGTCCATACTGTCTATGTCCATGTATGAGTACTGTCTATGTCTATACTGTCTATGTCCTTACCTAGATTAGTCTATGTCTGCATGGGAGAGCAAGAAACGCAATTTCAAATTCTTTGTATGACCAGTGCATGTAAAGAAATTGACAATAAACTTGACTTGACTTGACTTGACTTGATTATGTTATAGTTGTAAAGTAAACCATTAATTCATAATTTATATTGAAGGGTTATTGTAACGTGCTACTGCTCACTTATTGCAATGTAATGGGGATTCAGTTCTTGATACTAACCTCTTCACAGGTGTATTGCATATATCCACTTTAAGTTTACGGTAGACCAGTTTGGTCCTGTATGTAATCTTCGTATGTAAGATTCAGACTTCCCATTCACAAATTTGATCATTTCTTGTATTTCTTGTCCTTTCTTGCATTGGTCTATTCTCATCAGATGTCTATGGTGAATTAAAATGGTGAATTTATATGGAGTTCTTCCTATTCATATAAGTAAAGTGACCATTTGGTTGTAAATATTGGTGACAGAATTGACATTTGTGAATGGGTAGCATACATTCTGGAAATAAACTACTAAAACAATTACACATACTTTTACCTTAGACAAACAGTAATACATGCCAGCACCATACTCATTGGTAGAATATGTATCTTCTACCTGTGCCCATCCCAGCCTGAGGAGGGTGAATGTTTGGAGTCGGTGCTGGATTGTGGGCTGGTGAAGGGCCACGCGTACGGGGTCACGGCCATCAGGCGTATCAGGCTAGGCCCTCGCTTGCTGGGCAGCTGCGGGGAGACAGACCGCTTGTGCATGGTGCGCCTCCGGAACCCCTGGGGCACATCGGACTGGACCGAAGCCTGGAGTCAAGGGTGAGAAATGGGCACGTCACATGCTAAATGCAATATTGTTGACTAAACCAAGAATGTGACAATAGCATTGTTTACATGAGACATCTCATTCAGAATGAACTCAATTTAATACTAAATAAAGCTTAATTCTGTTTTGAAATCATCATATAAACACTTCACGAATCGTTATTAAATGAAAGTGCAATGTAAACTTGATGGAACTATTCTGAATTATTAATTTCTAATTAAAAAATATCATGTAGGGCCTAAGCTTTATCAAACTGCCTTCCTGCGAAGGGAACTGTCTTGCAAACAGTTTTGATAATACTGCTGCAACCAACTTCTCCATACTAATGACATATAGGTTCTGACTGATCAACTGTTTTCACCATGACATCAAAGTCACATTTTGAAGCTCCTCTTACATTTTTGGCATTGTCACGTAGCATTACTTTATGTAGTCTAGTTTGCTTAACGTAAGGCCGACAGATACAGTATATCAGCTATCGAAGTAGGCTATAAATAGTTTCAGCGACATCTTATTTGGATACTACAATGTTGATTTCTGCCTTCGGTTTTCATATCACAGTGTCATACTAAAGAGCATTCCAAGAGAGTTGATCTGGTGGCCACCATGATAATTTTTTGATTCACCGGTGAGGACGAGCTGACGCAGAATCTGGGTAGATAATTGGCTGCGAAAGACCCGCTCAGCTCGCTTCAGCCGGCCGGCTGGTTTTCGCGCTGAGTTGAGCTGTGTCGTGCTCAATCAAAAAGAAAAAAGTGTCGGTCGAGTCGTGCTGTGTCGAGCTGTACCGGGTAAAAAATACGGGCAGTGGAAAAGAGCCTATAGTGGAGTTTCTTTCCATATTAATTGTGCAGAAGTTGGTGTCATCCTTAGCTACAAGTATACTGTATATTAAAAGAGACATTAAAGGTCATTTTACCCCGAAAGTCTACTGTATGTGATCTTTATTTTGTTGCACCAAGCTCTCAGGAATGGCAGCAGCTGGGCCGTAAGGAGAGAGAGAAGATGGGTCTTGTGGTGCGGGATGTCGGTGAATTCTGGTGAGTATGTTTATTCGCCATATACAAGGAGACACTTCCATGTCACACGAATGAAGGAAATGTCATTCTGCCAGACCATTTTTAAACTTGGAAATTGTGGAGGAATGTTTATGTTTTTTTTTCTTTCTGTGTCGTGTTATGTATATATCCTGTCAGGATGGAGTTTGAGGACTTTTGCTGCTACTTCACGGACATGGTGGTGTGCCGGCTGGCGGAGGGCTCGCTGCTCTGGCACAAAGACCGCTGGAGGGAAGTGCGCTGCGAGGGAGAGTGGAGACCACCCCCGAGAGGAGGCCGTCCGAAAAGATACCCGCCCTATCTACCCCCGGGCAAGCCCAGCTCCACAGCTCCTTACCCCTTAGTCTGGTACACCCAGAGGGGGGACAGGAAAGAAGCTCGACTGGGGGAGTGTAAGCAGGAGCCCACCACAGGCCGGAGGAGGGAAAGGGATCAGGACAACAGAGGGCCAGCAAGGATACAGGACAAGGTTAGTCTAATAGTTTTCGAATGTTCATGTTAGTTTTATTTCAGTTAGTTTTGCATTTTGTTAAATTTGGTTTTAATTAGTTTTTAGTGTAAGTGCAAGTGCAGGATTCAAAAGATCGTTATGTAATTATCAACAGAGGGCCAGTAAGGATACAGGACAAGGTTATAATAGTTTTAAAATGTTTATCTCAGTTAGTTTTGCCTCTTTAAATTTAATTCGTCGAATGCGAGTCTCGCATTGTGTACATGTGATAACGACAAGCAATTTCACCTCATGAGCTGCTTGCCAGCTGCGATTTTATTGTGGAAAGAAAATCAAAACTGTTTGAAATCTTGGTCATCACACATTTGGAGCAATTCTTTGACCTGATTTGATACTACCCATGCACAAAAAGGCACAAAGTGCCAGGCACGATTCCCTCTTCAGTGCATCCTCGCCTCCACCTCAGTTGTGTGTTTCCCTTCCACGATTTTGTCATCTGCAATTCCGGAAAACAAGCTCACTTCTCCCACCCTAGTGCTCCAGGGCACAGAGGATCCAGACCTAAAATGAATTACGTTTTACGCTATTCAAAAAGGGTCGGTAGATTTGACACTAGGGCTGCACGATATTAGGAAAATATGCGATACACGATACGATAACATGACTGTATACCGCGATATCGATATTACTCGCAATGTTTAATGTTGGCTATACACATCTTTTCCGCTCTCAACTTGCCATTCTACACTTTATCATGTATAAAACAACGGAGAGCAATGTTTTATTTCCAACATGATTTTTTATTAGGGAAAACATGGCTAATACAGCATTAACTTATAATACCTTTTTTTAACCTTTTCACCAAATTTGTTGTTAATAAAATTTTAAAACTAGGTATCGTAATTTGACCAACTTTTGCGATACGTGTATTGCAAGCCGTGATATCACTATAATGATACATTTTCGATATATTCTGCAGCCCTATTTGACACATCTGCAATCAAAACATCCTCCATTTTTTAAATACCCCTTGGTCAACATGACACACTGCTTGTGACGCCATGACGTTAGCGTCATTTCAAACCTGTCCCGCCGGCATCACTTCTCTACATCACCTACCGCCTTGCTACCGCTTCCCCACAAAAAAAATGGAACTCTACCTTGTTGCTCGCTTGTTTGTAAAATTCGCGTTAGCGATTTGTAGACTAACACTATGGCCAATTTGCTCTCAGTTGAATACGTTTTTCAAACGTACATTACAGTTTTAGTTATTTAGTTAATAGCAAGCTTTTAGTTACTTTTAGTTAATTTTGGTAAACTACCGGTATTATAACCTTCAGAATGGAGGTGATGCTGCCAAAAAGAGACTGTGTGACCAGGCTGTTCACAGGAGATGGATGGCGCATCGGGACAAAAGAAGTCGATGTGGAGGCTGCATCAACCACAGGGAGACATTTCTGCACAACCCCCAGGTGTGGTGCACCTAAAAATGTAAAATTCCTGCATATAGCCTCTGTTGTTACTATATACAAGTGTATCTACTTTTTTTACTTAGATATTTTTTGTTTTTAAGTTGTCTCTAATAGGCTACAATGGCCAAAGTCCAATTACTGCCTCATACTGATTTTATTGATTAAGCCTGCATTTTCCTAAAAAATTAACAAAACACCTGATGACAACTTGAATCTTTCTTGTTTACCCCCATCCCATACCTTTATTTTTTACTTGTATTTGTATTTGTATTTTTCTTTTTATTGCCTCTTTGTTTCTCTTTCATTTCCCAAACTATTGTCTCTCACACACACATTCTCCTCCTCAGTTTATGTTTGAGGTTCAGCACAGAGAAGAGGAGGTGCTGATCTGTCTTCAGCAGGAGGATAGGAGGATGAAGAGAAAAGAAGGTGGAGGAGAGAACCTTCCGATTGGTTTTGAAGTACTGAGGGTGGGTAATGGCATATGACATCTCATGCTGTATTTTGAACACAGATTTACCATATCTCCAACAAAAGAGTTACTAAGATTTTTGTACCATCTTTGTAACACATTTGCTCCTTCATGCAACATGCATCCTACAGAAGACTATACACTACTGTAATTCATACATTAGACACCGAACGTCAGGATATACAGTATAAGCCCACTTACACACAATTTGGTTCTTCTGTATATTTACAGTAGTGTTTAACATGGTATTTAATTTTGGTTTCATTAACCATACTGTACTGTATATGGTTGTGAGTATATACAGTACGTGCAGCCTTGGCTAAGTGGTCTAGATCAGAGGGTTGCAGGTTCGAACCCCATTCTCCTACTCCCTAGCTCACTCCATGGCTGAGGTGCCCTTGAGCACGGCATCTAACCCCACTCTGCTCCAGGAACTGTAACTAATACCCTGTACTTAAAAATAACTCGCTTTGGATGAAAGTGTCAGCTAAGTGTAGTGTAGTTGCTCTCTTGAAATCACATCACAACATGGCTTGAGATCATCAGGCCTTTGCACATCAAGCACGCTTTTCGCACGAATAATTCACTGGACTCATTCTATTTTTAGAACTCTGTATTTGCTATGGAGGCTTGTACACTGAAGGGGAAGTTACAGTCAGGCTAATGTTATTATACAACCATGCTTTTTGGAGATAACTGGACAAATCGGTGCTGTTGCTTTCTACTTTTTCTCTGCATAGAGCCACTGATTGAGCATCTACAAGAGGTTTTCAGTATGGATAATGAGAAGGGCAATACATGAATTGCTTCCTCTGCCTCAAATTCACATTTCAACTTAACAGAGTGCACCAGGGTTTCCAGACAAATGAAGTCAGTACGAGGGTATGGCAGGACCATGCTAGGAGATTCAGGTTAAAGAACCACCTTGAATTCTAATCCTGAAAACAATCCTTAACCTTTCATTGTTGGGGGTGTAATTAAGTAAAGAAAAGGTAATGAACTCTCTTGATGCCAATGAGCGCGTAATTTCGGAGCCCAACATTCAGTAGGCCTACCAATTATGATTAAAAGTGCACTGTGTAATATTTCTAGTAGTTTATTTATTATGACTGGGAAAATAGAATTTTTCATATGGGCATTTTTTTATGAAAAATGTCTGGCTTCCAATGAGTTAAACATCAATGACATGTTTGTGTAGGTGGAGGTGAACCGCATGAGCCGTGTTCAGTGCATTGGTGAGCAGGCAGCTAGCTCTGTGTACATGGACTCTCGCAGCGTGGCACTCCGAGTCACCCTCAGGCCTGGACGCTACGCCCTTCTACCCACGACCTTTCAGCCAGGGAGCACCGGCCGATTCCTGCTTCGTCTTTTTTCTCTCACACAAATACATCTCAGGTACGTTTTCTTCTTTTTTTTTCAGTGAGCGTCTTTTTCACTGAGCATCTCCTCTGCCAGGGAGTCCTGGTCAAAAGAGAGGCGAAACGGATTGTTCGCTCTTTAAAGAAGTAAAATTTATTCTCTATTAGATTAAGGTCAAGTTATTAATTTACCTAAACCTGCCACTTTCCCCATCTTATTAACTCCCATGTTTTTCTTGCAGTGTGTTTTGCCCCATTATCCTGCTGCATGATTTTAAATCCTCTCAATTTATCTGGATGCATTTGTCATGAATTGGCTGGTAAAATGTGCCTGTACAATTTGGAATTCATCCGGTTGTCATCCTGATCAGTAAGGCCTACATTTTGTGATTCTCCGATCAATCGGCTGCCAATCATGTTCGGCCGATATTGCTAATAATAACTTCATCGGCCACCCCAGTAAAGCGCACACAACACAGATATACTGTTGATCAATAATGAAGTGGGTTTTTTGTAGCACTGATGCCCCTTGGATCTTGGGCCCCTGGGCAGTCCAGACCCTTTGGTCAGTCCAGACCCTTGGTACGAATTAATAAATTAGTACAAGTTCATGTGGTTCATGTGGTGAAATGGGTAAGGGGTTTTGATGATGGTAGGGGATGAGATTAATTATTTTGCAGACCGTGTAATGATATGAGAGTGGAAGGAGCGTGAGCTGTCAACGATGACATCCAAACTCTCTTAACCTGGGAGGAGGGGATGTCTAGGACATGTCAGCTGAGAAGAAATGAATGCTGTCAGCTTTGAACCAGGGGCCTCATTTATCATCCGTTCGTTACCTGTTACCTATCCACTTCGTGCCTTGTGGCACATAAGGCCTTCACAGAACACCTCCACTTCTCCCGGTCAGCTGCCGCAGTCCTCGCTTCAGCCCATGATGTCCATCCTAGTTCTTTTCTTTCTTTCTCCACAGTACGTCTCCAGGTGGTCTTCGGCCTTCCTTTTCTTCTTTTCCCTTTTGGTGCCCAGGTCATTGCTATATTGCAGTCGTTGTTGTGGTCTTGTCGTAGTATGTGTCCAATCATTTTCCATCTACGGAGTTTCACTTCTTCACTCAGAGGCTTCATCTCAGCTCTTTCTAGTAGGTCTTCAGTTTTGACATGATCTTGCCAACGTACACGGAGTATTCTGCGTAGGCATCTATTATGGAACACATCGACTGCTTTGTTGTCTCCTTTGTTCATTTTCCATGTCTCACTTCCATATAGCAATACTGGCACCACTAGTGTCTTGTAGAGTCTCAATTTTGTTCTCCTTGTGATGCTGTTGGAGCTCCAGATCTTCTTGAGTCTGACGAAGGCACCTCTCGCTTTTGATAGTCTGTTCTTTAGGTCTTTCATCCCTCCTCCCTCTTTACAAACTGTGGCTCCCAAGTATGTGAACTGTTCCACCTCTTCAATGTCTTTTCCATCTATCTGAATTATTTCCTGGTTGTTTGCGTTAATTCTCATTGTTTTTGTTTTTTGTGTGTTGATCTTAAGACCTACTCGCCTGGCCTCTTCATTCAATCGTGTTGTTTTATTCTGAATTTGTTGTTTTGTGGAGGATAGTAATGCTATGTCATCTGCAAAGTCCAAGTCGTCTAGTTTTGATGTTAGCTTCTATCTGATTCCATTCTCTCCTTGTCTAACCGTTCTTCTCATGATCCAATCCATGACAATCAAGAATAAAAATCCTGACATATTGCAGCCTTGTTTGACACCAGTTTTAATGTCAAACCATTCACATATTTCTCCCTGGTCTTCCACTGCGCACTGGAAGTCTTCATAGAATGTTTTGACCATCCTCACAATCTTCTCTGGGATTCCGTACTTTTCCATGATTATCCACAGACTCTTGTGATGGACAGAGTCGAAAGCCTTCTCGAAGTCTACAAAATTCATATACAGTGTTGCTTGCCACTCATTAACCTGTTCTATGATGTTCCGTAGTATGAAGACTTGCTCTGTTGTTCCCCTTCCTTCTCTGTAACCTGCTTGTTCTTTTCTTAGTCTGCAGTCAACTCCATGTCTTATACGGTCTACAATAATCCTGCCAAGTATCTTTCCCACAACAGATAGTAGGGTTATGCCTCTTGAGTTCTTGCATTCTTTGAGGTTTCCTTTCTTTGCTAGTTTGATGATAAGCCCTTTCTTCCAGTTTGTTGGGATCTTTTCATGTTTCCATACCTTCCCTAGAAGTTGGTGCACTTTTTTCGCTGAGAACTCTACATCAGCTTTCAATAGTTCAGCTGTGATACAGTCGATTCCTGGTGCTTTACAATTCTGCAGTTTCTTTATTGCATCTTTGACTTCAACAATTGAAGGTTCATTTATTGTGATCTCCTCGATTCTGTTATTGAAATCACATTCATCATCTTCTATTATTGGGTATTCTGGTTCTTCTGCATTAAACACGTCCTTGAAGTGTTCTGTCCATCTTAACTTAATTGCGTCTCTTCCACTGATGAGGTTACCATTTTTGTCTAGTACTGCTGTGCTCTGTCTGGGTCTCTCGTTGCATAATGTCTTTGTGAGTCCATATAGGGTCTTCATGTGTTGTTTTCTTGCAGCGTCTTCAGCTTCACTAGCGATGTTCTCCAACCATTTTCTTTTGTCTGCTTTTATACTTCTCTTCACCTCCTTGTTCTTCTCTGCATACTTCACCTTTAACTGCTTCTTGATTCTTTCCGAATGTGTGTTTAGGATTTCCTTATTTAGTCTTTCTCTTTGTTCGACAAGGCTCCAAGATTCTTCACTGATCCATGGCTTTTTCTTTTTCCGTGGTCTTCCAAGGACTTCTTCAGCTACTTCTTTAAATGCCTTCTCCATGTGCATGCGCGCATTCGGGTAATTTGCATCCCAAAACGCCTCCAAGTAACCATATATGGTATTAAAATATATTCAAATGCCATGTTAATTCGAAGGCGCCACCCTGTTTGGACACACACGGACACACGCGGCAGTCAAAGCGCTGGCGGGAAGTGCAGATAGACACATTTCCGCGGCAGAAGTGGAGGTGCTTTCGACAGGAGGAGGACAGTGTTTCAAAATAAGTAAAAGAAGGAGACACACATGGAAGAAAACACTGTAAAATAGCACACTGTCATACTCCATTGTCATTCAAAGTAAACTGTACCTTGCACGGTACCTTGTTTGCAATTTCGTGTTTCTTCCACTGGCACGCATGGTCTGAGGTGTGCGTAGATTTAGGCACATTTCTACATTCAAGTACACTTTGCTCAGGAATGATCGCACGCACGCTTTACGCACAGATCTGTGCTTAAGAACGCTTGATAAATGAGACCCCTGGATTTGATATTGTATAAGCAACTGCTGAAGGAGGGTGGAGGAGAGTTTGCCAGATAGATTGTACTGGGTGTCATCAGCTTAGCAATGCTAATTAATACAACATTTATGTTATGATGATGTTATTGTTGTTGTTGTTTTAGAAAAAAAGGAGGTATTGCACACCAATGAAGTCTTTCTTGAGGTGCTGGCTTCTTGTGCATACAAATGTTAAAGAAAATGAAAAGAATGCCGCACACTCTGCTCCATGTTTTATTGGTGAAGTGACGTTTCGGCCATCTGGCCTTCTTCAAACTTACCTTGTTTGTTGTTGTTGTTGTTATCATGTTAATTTGTTTATAGAATTCAGATGCAAAACCCCCTAAGTGCCTTTTCAGAAAATAGTCTTAATTCATTTTCATTTAATACAAAGCTATCAAAATTGCATATTTTTTAATTTTAATTATGTAATATAACTATTTATATGTATTATCAAGTACATAAATGTAAACCAAACCAACAACAGGGTTCTCTAAAAATATAGAAGTGCAGGTCTTCAGAAATGGAGTTAGGGGTTTTTGCATCTGAACTCTTCTTATATTATTCTCTCTGTCCATCAGGGAGCTGAAAGAGGAGCTTCCTCCTGCATCTCTATGGAGGTGTTGTCTACCTCAGCCGTGCCTGGTCACCACTGTACACTTGCACCGAGCCTCAGGCCTCTGTCACCCCAAACAAGCAGGTGCAAAGCACATAATATCACAGTATGAATTACTTCCTAATATGTGGATGTTTGTCATTGAATGATATTGTATTTCAAGAATTTTAGGTAGGGATTATGTAGCAGCCAATAATGCAATAATGGCTTATAGACTGTATCTCCTGGGATACGTTGACCATTTAAGCCCAATTGATGCTTCCGACGTAGCCTCTGCGTCCGTCAAATCTGTCTCTGTGCGCAACCAAGAAAAGTTTTTCCGTTTTTGTTATTTTACCAAAAATAACATTTCTCTCTCCATCACTGTGTGTGTGTGTGTGCGTGTGCGTGTGCGTGTGCGTGTGTGTATTTCAGCTCCAGATGTGTATTGTGTTATTCGTTGTGAGGAGGACACAGTAAGGACAGCTGTGTTCAAGGCAAATCGGAATCCTGAGTTCAACACAAAAGTTATTTTCTACAGGAAGAAACCTCATGCACCAATATACATAGAGGTATGTGGCAACTTTAGGTTATTATTGAGGACACTTGTCTGTGGCCCTGCCACACACATTTCATCACTTCATTTCTGGTAATGTAAGTTATAACGTATACCATGGACTCCACATTTGCTGTGGTAAAAAGTCATGGTTGTAGTCACTTGTGTTGAGTCATTCCAGCAAGGTGTTGAAAAATGCAGAGCGATTTGCACTAGTTCAAAATATGTAACAGCTGATCTGCTTGTTGCTTTTGGGTAAGATATGGCTATTGGGGTTGCAGACACCCACTCAAACAATGTTCACTAACAACTGAAGGTCAAGAGTAACAATATTATTTAATTCATCAATAAGTAATACAATTTGAGGAGCCACTTGGGAGCTGACAGAGCCGGCTCCTTACAAACTAGTGCATTTTGTTTTGCCAGGCTGGCGCCATCTAGTGCCTCTACGAATTAATATCACTATAGGAATGAAGGCCTATTCACCAGAGAATCGTATTTGAGAGTGAGATAAAGCAGGCGGGTTCTTTTCCGGTATCCACTTTACGTCGGGGAGAACGCCCCTTTAGTAGACCTTGGATTAGGAGACCTTCGGAGTCTTGAGGTAGAGAATAAATTGAGTCCCCTTAGCGCTGTAGATGGCAGTAGCACACATCTTGTGCAAACACCACAAAAAGAGAAGAAGAAGGAGGGACAACGCCTCCTTAGGAGACCAAATTTTGAGCACATGCCTTTGCATTGAGTGGGTGTGTTTCGATTCCTCTTATTATATATCCAACCTCTTTGTATTCACCTTTACCTAAGCCATGCTAGAATGTTGATTGACCTATCAATGAACATTTATGTTCTCGGGAAGCTATCACCATAACAAATCGTACATCATACACAAACTGAACACACAAAATATAGTTACTTTCTCTTTGTTTATCTTGAACAAAGTAGTTTTCTGTAAGTCCTCTGTTCCACTTGGCTGCCATCTTGGCAACGCCTTAGGTAAGCCATTTCTAATTAGAAAGACATTTCATAGATAAAGAAACTGGCGACAATACAATAAGACCATGGTAAACAACAGGAACACCTGAACTGCTCAAGGGGTTCAAATACTTTCATGAAGCACTGTATAATGCAACAACGTTTGTTAAGCAAGAGTGTACTGTACATGTTATTAATCTTTCTCTTCTTATCTTTGTGTGTGTCCATGTGTGTTCATGTGTGTGTGTGTGTGTGTGTGTGTGTGTGTGTGTGTTCTTGTGTGTGTACACCTGTACACATATGTGCATGTAGCTGTGGAGCAATGGACTGGTTTGGGACACATTGCTTGGTGGGTGTCGACTTCAGAGTGAGGACAGTGAAAGAGGACGGAACAGAACAATTGACCTTCAAGGAGGTCAATCGGATATTGGCGCTCGTGGGTGTGTTCACGTGGAGACCTCCTCCAGCCACTGTCTGACGGATCTATGATTGTCCAGCTCCTGTCTGTTGTACAGGTTTCACTGCCATGGCAAGACTTTTCTAACCAGAATGCATTGTAATATTGCATTGCGCGTGCACGCTCCGCAGACTCCTTCTGCATGCGCCGTCACGAAGGCGCCAACTGTGACCCACTTAGTCTATCAAGGGAGATCCTTTAATAGGCCAAGTATTTCAGTACAATGTTTCTGCAATTTGATTTTGTTCTAATTTAGAAATCAAATCAGCACCTGAAGCCATAGTAGCCATAATCTACTAATCATGGCCTACCACATGACCATTATGGTAGTAACTCCCATTGACGTGTATATTTTGAGTAGCACCGATATAAAGCCCTGTTATCCATGACATTTTTTTGACCATTTTAATGAGATTTTCCTACAAAATTCTGTATATACACAAATAGATTGGGGATGTTTCTGTAAAGACCACTTTTCACAAGTTAACAATTACCTCCAATTTTCTTTGAGAGGTGTCAAAGAATCAAAACATCTCAAGACAGCTGTCTTTATGATTAACTCAAAACTTATCCCATATTTTTTGGACCGCTTTGTATCAATCTATACTGTATAGCTAAGCTATATTTGTACCTGTTGAAAATGTCATAAACGACAGTAATATAAACTGAAAGTGTTATGAAGTGATTGTCCAGTTTAAATTCATGTTGTCACTGCCCTTTGTCTTTTTAGGGTAGTTGGCATAACACTAATGCTATTTTTTGATCATTGTATGCAAATATGCATTGGACTGAAATCCAGGTAGAGCTCAGTATGTTTTGGACATGCACCAACATCTTGTATTAATGTTTTGGAGATGTTCTCTGCTGGCCAGAGTGAGTCTTTTCATGTGTGTTCAAGTGACTCTTCAGAAAATAACTTTTTTCTCAATTTTAACATTTTAAGGCCATTATTTCCTTAATAACAGAGCAAAGTTTAACTGTCAATAAATGTTTTGGATTTATAAAAGTTGAAATGATGGACTATAACGGCTGTTTTATTGTCCTATTGTCCACATTACATTACATTTAGCAGACACTTTTGCCCAAAGCGACTTGCAAGGAGAAAATTCAAGCAAGTGCAAAGTAAGGGGTCAGCACAGAGTACAGCAGTATACAAGTAATGTAGAACACATAGAGAGCAGAAGTATAGTGGAGGACCTATGAGATGTAGTACTGTTATTCTGTGCACAGACAGTAGCCTACAATGACATTTTATAGATGAGTGCAGTGTAATGTATAAATCATGTAGTAGGCTTAGGTGTTTGTCCAGGTATTCGACAAATGTATGAGACAAATGTATGAAAAAGTGGGTATGAGACGCGTGTTCATTTGGTCTTAAGCATATTGTATTGAAATATTATATCAAATGGGTTTATGAGGAGGATCACTTTGCCCCATTAATTTCTCTGGTCTGCATCAGTTTACCCTGGGGCCTTTTGTCCTGGAACCAGTCCGTAGTTGGATAACATCCTCAATTAGTGGAAAATGCTTGGCTAGAGGGGAGATCATGTAAAAAAAAAAGTCTCTCATGGCATTACCTCCCTGCCCCCTATCTGAAGGCAGTAAGATCTGTCTGCAAACCTTTATTCATTTATTTTGTATCATATACCAACTAAACTAGGCCTACATTTAGGCTATTTTCAAATGTATTGGAACAGTAATTGTCGGACTAATGTGCACACTGTGTGCTGCAGAAATGGCCTGAATCATATAGCGGGATCAGGGAAGCCGATGGGGGGGACAAAGGGGTCACTTGTCCGGGGCCCAGACAGAGAGGGGCAACTTGGATTCTCATTACATTGTATTGGGTTTGGGGCCCTTTCAGCTGTCTTTGTTCCGGGCCCAGGCAAAGCTGTCAGCGGCACTGAGCGTATGGTTGCCAGAACTTGCCACCCACCCATCCCTTGAAAGGGAGGACATGACGCCAGTGAGCCAATAGTTGCTCTCGACCAAGTACACTGAGGGATGGCAGGACACCTTCAAGACACCTTTCTTATTTTTAGCCTGTCCTATGAGGACATAAAACATCAATATAATATAATACAATACAGTACAATACAATGCAACATGCATAGGGGTTGGAAAAAATAACTGCCATTTTAGTGTGGTAAGTTTCATGGCTCAAGTGGACCAGGCTATTGGCCAATCTTCATTAATTGCACATTGCACCAGTAAAGTGAAGTGTGAAGGTTCAATTAGCAGGGTAAGAACCAAGGAGAGATAGATAGATAGGAGGGCTTACTCACGTCATAACAGCGTAGTACGAAATGATGGCGAGGGGAGTACGGAAATGTTATTCTTCTTCTTCTAAGGTCAGTAGGCCTATTGGAAGCATCAGGGAAGCATGCAATGCCACTTCCGCGAGGGTCGGGTGTGAAACAGGTCATAGGACAGCGTGAATGTTTGTCAGCTGTCCTTAATTACCCCCAGCAATTACTGCTGACCAACAGCTGCAGTTAATTTGGCCACAAATTATCCATCATGGTGTCGCCCCCACTGACTATGTGTGCATCCCAATATGTGAACTTGCCTCCTCCACTTGCTTCTCGTCATGATGACATCACTGACAACAGCATTATATTTCAATATCTTGCAAAAGCTCAATTGTTAAGTCTTTTTCTCATTTGCAATTGGGATGGTGAATGAAAAACAGTCCCTCAAAAGTTGTTGTGGCGAGGCTGACAGCTGGGAAACTTTATCGTTTTCTCCACGGAGGAGGGGCCAGGAGGCGGGACGAGGAGACAAGCACAAGTGGAGGAGGCAAGGACACATATTGGGATGCACCCTTAGTGCAAGGGAGTACGAAAATGGCATCAATTGAGGCAGTCGGTTCATATGCAAAATAGGGAGGCGGAGCACTCGGAGGGTCACAGGCAGCCTCAAAATGAATGGCAGTGAACGAGGAGCCCGCGTATTGAAGGATAAAACTCACTGTTTTGAACTACTAATCGTCCGGGGAAACTTCCTTCAAAGTTCACAGCCTGCCTCGTGAATTCAGGGAAATTACAAAAAAAAGTGGGATAATCATAGGTACATCCAGATGACCACGAGCACTTGTAGAATCCACAGTCCCCCCATCAGCTCAGTTTGACAGCTGTCAGAACGCACCCAGCGAGCGGGGCATTCGGAGGGTAGGCCTACACTATTTACAGCCTTCTCGCTATTTAACCCATGTCTGCAGTTAGGGGCGCTGTCGAGAGGAGAGCGCAGCCTCTGAATGTAGTCTGCAGTCCTCCGTTGGCGCCCCTACAGTGCAGTAGCCTACCTGGCGAGCGGAACCTCTCGCAATGGAACTTCTCCGAGAGCGTTGTGACAGCTGTCAAACTGAGCTGATAGGGGGGGACTGTGGATTCTACAAGTGCTCGTGGTCATCTGGATGTACGTATGCTTGTCCCACTTTTTTGTCATTTCCCTGAATTCACGAGGCAGGCTGTGAACTTTGAAGGAAGTTTCCCCGGACGATTAGTAGTTCAAAACAGTGAGTTTTATCCTTCAATACGCTGGCTTCTCGTTCACTGCCATTCATTATGAGGCTGCCTGTGACCCTCCGAGTGCTCCGCCTCCCTATTTTGCATATGAACCGACTGCCTCAATCGCACCCACTGACCAATGACCATGCGCAAGGGAGTTAATTTTCCATCCATCCGTGTCCTCAGGCAACGCCCCCGTACTACACCGTGGCCAATGGGGCACCTAAGTCTCCACCCCTTCCGGGCGGCTCGTGGGACTGGGAACGCAAAAACTTTTGACTGGGCTGTAATGGACTGATCAAAGCTATTTTCCACCTCGCTTTTCCCCGTAGATCACACATAGCTGTGCCTCAGAATTAATAACAACCAATGGTGTGCTTGCTGACTTCACTTGGCAAGCCATTTTTGAGTTGTGTGTGTGCAAAAATATGTAATTATTTGGACTACACAACAGACATCGCATGTCCGTTCACGTCAGATATGCGAGGCGCACATGTAGTCTCTAACACAGTTTTGCACAAAAGCTAAAATAACGTTTCTTGCGTGTCGAAAATGAGTAGTCTTACGACGCAAATCCAAACCTTTCAAATTCTCTGTCATATGTGAAATCCGGAGCACATGCCAAACGGGATGAGGATTTTGCTTGACTCGCTCCATTAACTCTCATTCAAAATTTTGAGAGCTCCAGCCCCACAGATCAGAAGTAGAAGGGCGTGACTTAGGTGCCCCATGCATTTCCCCCCCCGAGAGATTATTCTTCTGTGTCGAGTTTCTTTGGTAAGAACACAGTTTTTCCTCAGAATTTTGCAATGCACACAACATCATTGACCATTGGTGCATCTTTGACCAAGATAGCAAGTCTTTCCCTGTGTCTCAATTCACTCACTTGTGTCAGTGCACTGACAGTCAGAGCTTAAATTTGAGCACTATGCACTGTGCCCTCGTTGGAAGAAACGGATGAGCATGGCATTAGCACACTAGTTGGCTACTGTTTACAATTCACAGCGTCTGGTGCTTGTATTTACATTTCCTTCACCTCAAAGGGCAACAATCATTCATACAATAGGTTGGTGTTCCGTCAACATTATTTACAGAATTAGGAGACTGTTGACAAAACTCTTCTACTGAGCTGAACACCACGTTTTCTCAGTTTCATTGGCTGTGTCTCAAATCATGCACTTGTGCACTTCGGGCACTGTTTTTCAGTGCCTATGGTGCTCACGCTGAAAATTTCAGTTGAGCCAGTGCACTGAAAGTGCCAGGATGATCCCCTAACAATGGCGGAAAAATGCAGTGCTTGAATGATGGACACTGCACGCATCAAACGGCGGCCTGCCAAAGTATTGTATAGTGATTGTTGTCCTTTGGGGTGAAGGAAATGGAAATACAAGCACCAGACGCTGTGCATTGTAAACAGTAGCCAACTGATATTTTGGCGAGCTAATGCCATGCTCAGCTGTCACTTCCAGCGAGGGCAGAGTGCCTAGCTTAAATTTTTCCACTACACTATGCACTAAAGACCTCAGTGCACTCTAGGAACTAGTCATTTCTAACCAGAATGCATCAAACTGGCAAAGTGCGCACACTGCCTAGCAAGAGCAGCACTGCTTCGTCGCGAACGAGCCTAGTGTGTCACCTAATTAGCGGAATGCGAGTTGGCTGATCAGCACAGCTGTCCTCAGCGCAGCCGATGTGGGTGTGCGGGAAAACTCAAACGCAGGTGTTTTTAATTAGGTTGCTCGCTCGGTTTTGGAAAGAAATTAGAGTCTGTAGGCCTAGGGGGTAGGATACAACTGGGTGATGGACTTCCTTAAAGACAGGAGTATTGAAGTATGGGTTGGGTCATCTCACTCCTGTATATATCCCATAGAAAATAGAACTCCACAAGGGAGCGTCTGCATTCTTTTTAATATCTTGATCAATGATGTATTTGTGGGGGTGCACGCCAGCCTTGGCAGGTCATTATATGCAGATGATGGGGCTCTGCGGGTGAGAGGGCGTAATGTGGTAGCTGTACAACGTAAGCTACAGGCAGCCGTTAGTACTGTGGAAGAATTGGGGAATAAGTGGGGATTTCATTTTTCTGTTGACAAAACCCAAGTGAACCCGAAGGTGCAAATCACTCTGTATGGGCAGTCAATTAAGCAAGTACCAAGTGTTAGATTCCTAGGAGTGTGGATGGATCATAAACTGACATATGGAGAACATATCCAGAGGGTCACAACTAAGTGTAAAAAGGTTACATTACAGGGACATGCACAGGATCATCCATCCAAGGGGGTGCTGAATAAGTGCTGGGAGCATGGCCATAAGCAGTTCAATAGCTTTGGGTGGGTGGGAGACGAAGAGGCTGAGAAACTAGAATTGACTGAGCTATTATATTGCCGCACAGTAACACTGTCAGCTACTCCCCCTTGGTTTTTCCCAATGCCTGAGGTGGACTTGGAGATAGCCAAACTGTCTAAAAAGAGAGAATAGAGAGAAAGAGAGAATATGGTGGACTACGTAATATGGTGCAACACTATTTAAGCATGAAATATTATGACAGGACAGGTATATACTGATGGCTCCAAGGATCCAGACACTGGAAGGACAGGAGCAGCAGTATATGTACCAGACTTTGATGCGTCACTCAAACAGAGAACACCAGACAACTTGGCAATCTATTCAGTGGAGCTTTTAGCTATTTTAATGGCACTCACGTGGACTGAGGATCTTAGACCAAATAAGTATGTTGTATGCTCAGATTCAATGGCAGCCTTGGCTAGCAGTATGACCTTTAAGTCTGCTTGCAGACCTGATCTAATTTGTGAAATTTTCCAATGCTTGTATAGACTGTCTCACACGGGCATATAGGCTATGTGTGTTTTCTTTGGGTCCCATCACATGCAGAAGTGGAAGGCAATGAAGCGGCTGACTTACTGGCCAAAAAAGCCCTTAAGCTGGAGTTAGGCAATTTGATGGTGCCACTAAGCAGAGAGGAGGTGAAAAGCCTAATCAAGAGTAAAGTGTGCAAACTGTGGCAAGAGCAGTGGGTAGCAAGTAGGCCTACAAAGGGGAGGTTCCTGTACAAGATCCAACCATTAGTTCCCATAAGAAGACCAGATAGCAGGGACAAAAGAGTTGATACAGTCATCACAAGGCTGAGAAAAGGACATACAAGACTTAATTACACCCTCAGCATTATAGGTAAACACGCCACTGGACAATGCCCGTTTTGCAACAGTAGAGAGACAGTAGAGCATGTGTTATTAGAATGCCCAGCATATAGCAGTGAAAGAGACATTCTGTTGCAAAATGTTAGACCACTAGGCTTGACAAGACTAACATTGGAAGGCTTGCTGCCATACTCCAATAGGCCGTCTGCATGGGCCCATTATTCGATTTTTTTTTTAAATCTACCCAGTTATTTGAGAGGATTTAAGTTATTTTCTTATGTTCAGTTGTTTACTTGCTTATGATTTTCTTTTTCTATTCCCTTCCAATGGCTGTCCCTAATTATTATTTATTTTTGTTCTGTTTTGTTTTGTTTTTGTCTTATTTTGTTTTGTTTATTCATCACCCCTGTTAAGGCGCACATTCCCCATCAACGCTCCGTACCTCCGACCTAAATACGCCAAGGCTCCATAACTAATGGTGCATTCCCCAGGAGCTTCCCAGTAGGCAACCAGAAGGCAGCTACCTCCCACTTGAAAGCGTTCCAACCAGCAAGCCAACCAAACTACAAACATGGAGGGACAAAAATACATATCCACTTCTCTAAGATGTCAGCAATGTAAACAATGAGGTGTAAACAACACCATACGTTTTTTTTCATGTAGCCGCATTTCATCTTTGAAATAGGCAATGCCAATAACTACACCTTAGAAAGGTTCATGGGCGGTTTTGCAACTGTTAACCTGACCAAATCCACTCTATTTGTCCATAGAATGGTGATTGCTGAGTAGCCTAATGTGTGCAACATAAACTATTCCTAAGACTGTGCGCTGCCATTGCTGTGATGACATCACTATCAATGGGACGAAGTCGGTCTGCTTCGCTTTTGCCCCAGCTCGCGACTTGAACATTCCGATTCAACAGGCGTTCAAAAGCATTTCAACAAGTAGGACAGAAACATCCCATCTCCAAATCCTGGGGAACGCACCATAAGCAGAGAGTTTACATAACTGCACCAGTTGGTGGCGGTAATGCTCCACGTCGGAAGCCAACCGCCAATAAACGTGAGTCAATGAAGAAGAAGAACAAAGAAGATTTTGGAAAGACACAAGCTGGCTGTGGTTGACTTAATTAATTTGGAAATACCGTGCTAACGCGTGACGCTGGGAACCTGTCGGGGGGAGCTGGTAAGCACTTGTGGTTTTATTTTAGGCCTACTTCGTGGTAGAACTGGTCATATGTGGCGAGACGTAGGCCTAAAGTGTCATTTAAACCGCAGTTGTCTCACAACAGTGTATTGTGTGGGACAGTTTTCTTCCTTTGTTTCCCACTCTTTGTAACGTTGTAAGGGACCGTTCGTTATTTATTTTTGGGGTCACCGGAAGAAAATAGGGGAGGGTCGTGTCAGTTTTTTCATTGCTGCGGGGAAGGTCATCAAAGTTTTTTAAGCTCGCTAGGGGAGGGTCATCCAAAAATGTTTGGCCCATTTATTACAAAAAGCATTTCAAAGTAGCCTTGTTTGTTGTATGTTTCAATGTAACATAGCCTCAGAAACGGCCCTTTCGCTAAGCAGCGTTGGTCAATCAACGTCAAAAATAAGGCAGGATAAGGCTATTTCTTAATTCTCCCTAGGGGAGGGTCATGCATTTTTTGACGGCGTCGCGGGGAGGGTCATCAAAGTTTTGAATCTCGCTAGGGGAGGGTCATGCAAAATTTGACGATCAAAGGTGGTCATCTTCCGACGACCCCGAAAATAAATAACGAACAGTCCCTAAGTTTAATGGCTGGGCACAAGTTGGCGTGATGCCTACCAATTAGGCTACTATTTGTGTGTAGAGTTGTAATGGTCTACCGTTGGTTGCAGCCAAGGCTTGTAGGTTTGGCAATTGGGTTTAGGGCGCAATAGTAGGATTGCTTATGGTCAAATAAATTAATTTGGATGTTTGGAAGTCAGAGGCGTGCTCAGTCCCTTTAGAAAGATGAAAAAAGTATTCTTGTGGGTGCTCTTTGGTTCAAGGTTCAATGTCAAAAAAGTTGCTTGAAAAGAGAAAAAACTTTTCTTCACCAAGGCACTCAAATGTATAGTTAAAAAAAATGTTTTCCTCTTTTCAAGCAAATTAATTTGGATATTTAATGTGAATGCTCATTTTATTAACACATAATTCACAAAGGTTGGACCTAAATCAAACAAAACTGAACAAAAATCCAAGCAAAACCGTCAACTTGACATCTATATATTATTTGGTCAAATGCAATGTAGGCTATCAGCATATTACATAACGGCCTACCCGAAGCAACTTAATATTGACAACATATATGACGTATGCGCCAGCGAGAATGGCAGCAAGTTTTGTAGCTCCTTGTTTTATGTCTGTTCTAGTCGTCTTTCGTGTTGTGTTTTATTACTTATTTTCCAGTTCTTAGATTAGCGTTTAGTTGTTGTTTTTCTGTACATTATTATTAATTCGTTTTTTTATTTTTTAACGTGGACAAGAAGTTATTTATTCCGATATGGAGAAGTCTGTGCGTTGCTATGGACGCTGCAACATTGTTTACTCGCGCAGCCAGCTGATGGATCTGCGGAAGTTTGCTGATTCTGCCGCGGTTCACGTGGATATTCCAAAAGAAGTTTTCAGCTTTCGTGGATGCAGAGCAGGGGTCGCAGTCAAGGCCAAGCGACGGGAGAAGAAATGGAGATATAAGCCCTCTGTTCCAGCAATTATTATGGGAAACGTGAATTCGCTAACCAACAAAACGGACGAGCTGACTGCCCTGGTAAGAAACCAAAAACTGTTTAGAGAAGCGAGTCTAATTTGCTTCACGGAAACATGGCTAACTAGTCTCACTCCTACTTGTAATGTTGACATACCGGGCTTCAGCGTAGTTAGACTTGACAGAGACAATGCACTTTCAGGGAAAAAGAAAGGAGGTGGACTGATTATGTACATCAATCACAAGTTTTGTCATCCCGGACATGTAACGGTGAAGGAAACAGTGTGTAGTAAAGATGTGGAGCTACTGGCCATCAGCGTACGTCCTTACTACACTCCAAGAGAATTTTCACACTGTATAATAATCTGCGTCTATTAGTGCGTTCATGTGGTCTCGTAATTATCGTAAATACCAAATGCCGACATTCGAAGCGCACGTGAACGCCACCGCTTCTGGTATTTACCACTGGACAACTCGTAGAAAATTTTAAGAAACGAGTTTACGAGATGATGACGCACACAACAGCTGGCTCTACTCTCGCCATGGCAACCGCTAAGTTGAAATACTCAAACACCGGCATTCAGTATGTTTAGACAGTCATGGTAAATGACAGTGTCAGAAAATATACAGAATTTTTACCTTTGACTTCCTAATTCATTTGCTTGCTGTAGCTGATGAACAACAGTCTATAATCGTTTTAGTAAAAAGTCTCACTCTGGTTCGCCATCTTTAATTTGTAAACAACATCAAAAAAGCACATGAACGCAACGCACTTGTAAATACCACTTCGCAACTAGATAATATCTACTTCGGAAGACCACATGAATGCACCATATGTCCCCCCGAGAGCGGCGCCCGAGACTGCATGTGACGTCATTCACACAACTGTTGCGAGGCTACAAACACAGCATACCGAGGCTTTCTTTGCCATCACTGGGGATTTTAACCACGTTACCCTCAACTCCACTCTCACCAACTTCCATCAGTGTGTTGACTGTGCAACAAGAAAAAATAAAACCATTGACCTCCTGTATGCAAACGTGAAGGATGCATATAGTGCCACCCCCCTTCCCCCACTGGGTTTCTCTGACCACAATTTGATCCATTTACAGCCTCTGTACATCCCAAAAGTACAAAGGCTACCAGTTACCACACACACTTTCAGAGAATGGACACCAGAAACTGAGGAGGCACTAAGAGACTGTTTCGAGACCACTGACTGGAGTATACTGCAGGGCAGTGATGACCTGGATGAGGCCACAGCATGTACTACTGATTACATAAACTTCTGCATGGACACTGTTGTACCAACAAAAACGATTCGCTGCTACCCCAACAACAAACCCTGGGTAACCAGAGATGTCAAGCAACTCCTCAATAAGAAAAAGAAGCTTTTTAAGGAAGGGAAACTTGACTGAACTGAGGAGTGTACAGCGAGAACTCAAAAGCAGACTGAAGGAGGCCAAGGTGGCATATGGGAAGAAGGTGGAAATTAAAATGAAGGACAATGCTAGAGAGGCATGGCAGGGGATTAAAAAAATCACTGGGTGTGGAAAGAAGAGATGTATGGCGAGGGTGATCTCTCAATGTCCAATGATTTAAACCATGTTTACAACCGGTTTGGAAACTCTGGCACAGAGGGCAGCATTTCCCTTGTCACCTCTATAGCCCCTGAATCCCCCCAGCCCACACTTGACAACCACTCTTCAGCAGGCTCCCATCTCACCCACTCACAACCCCACACTCCCGTTATTACTTTTCACCCAGCCTCACTAACAGGGACACTTCATCCCACACCCTCCTACTCTGGCCTATGGTCACCACTCTCCCACCACCATCAACAATGCAGCAGTACCCCCACCATGGACACAGCAGACTCACAAATCCCCACTACCTCTATCCCCTCCCTGCTCCTCACTTCTGCGTCTTGGAACAACTTACCACCACCCACCCCTTTTCCACTCCCCCCTTACTCCAACCCAGCACTCCAACTCCAGCCGACAATCACCACTGATCAAGTTAGAGGGACACTGAAAAGACTTAAGTCCAAGGCGGCCGGCCCTGATGGCATCTGTGCAAGACTGCTAAAGACATGTGCTGAGGAATTAGCTGAGCCCCTTCATCACCTTTTCAATAGGAGTCTACAAGAAAGCAAAGTTCCTATCTTGTGGAAAACATCATGCCTGGTACCTGTTCCAAAGAAAACTCACCCTAAAGAACTTAATGATTACAAGACCGGTTGCCCTCACCTCACACCTAATGAAAACTTTTGAACGAGTGCTGCTGCGCAACTTTCTCAACCCCAGGTACGCCACGCACTGGATCCTCTGCAATTCGCCTACCAAGAGACGTGGGAGTGGAGGATGCCATCCTGTATCTTCTTCACAGGGTACATGCTCACTTGGATAAGGGTGGCTGTGCTGTGAGGAATCATGTTTTTTGACTTCTCCAGCGCATTCCAACACCATACACCCCTGCTGCTGAGAGAGAAATTGGTGCGGATTGGAGTGCAGCCTAGCCTGGTGACCTGGATAACTGATTACCTCACAGAGCGGCCCCAGTTTGTGAGGATGGGTGACATAACATCGGAGACAGTGATTAGCAGCACAGGAGCGCCACAAGGAACGGTTCTCTCCCCGTTGCTCTTCACCCTGTATACCAATGACTTCAGCTACAATTCTGGGACATGTCACATGCAGAGAAGTTTTCAGATGACACTGCAATTGTGGGGTGTATAAGAGACGGTCAGGAAGAGGAGTACAGGGGATTGGTGGATGACTTTGTAGGATGGTGCCAAAACAATCAGCTGCACCTGAACACCACCAAAACCAAGGAAATGGTGATCGATTTCAGGCGCTCCACCCCGCCCTTGGTGCCTGTTTCTATTGGGGGAGAGGATGTGGAGACTGTCTGTACTTACAAGTACTTAGGAGTGCACCTTGACAATAAGCTGGACTGGTCCACAAATTCTGAAGCACTTTACAGGAAAGGCCAAAGCAGGCTCTATTTTCCTAAGAAGGCTGAGGTCCTTCAATGTCTGCAGCCAACTTCTGCTTATGTTCTACCAGTCTGTCATGGCCAGTGTGCTCTTCTACGCTGTGACTTGCTGGGGTGGAAGCATTAGGAAGAGAGATGCTGCACGCCTTGACAGACTGGTGAGGAAGGCGGGGTCAGTGGTGGGCATGGAGCTGCAGTCACTCACCTCAACAGCTGAGAGCAGAACACTGAGCAGACTGGACTCTATTATGGACAATCAGCATCACCCCCTTAACGCCACCTTCACTAACCAACTGAGTCTGTTCAGTCACAGACTCCGTGCTTTCACCTGCAGGACAGACAGGCTAAGGAGGTCCTTTGTCCCTTGGGCCATTCAACTGTTTAACAGTATACAGAAGGACACTAAGAAGGACATCATTATTGGGGATTGGACTGCCTGAGATGCCAGAGCTGGCCCAGATCTGGAACCTCTTCATATGTGTGTGTGTCTGTGTGTCTGTGTTTGTTTTTATGTAGCTACTTGACACCTGAATTTCCCCCTGGGGATCAATAAAGTTTCTCTAAAGTTTCTCTACTCTACTCTACATTTTGACTAGAAGTCCAGAAGGTCCCATTATTGCAATCGAGCCATAGGCTATTGGAAGCATTTGGGAATGAACCTACATGTAGGCTATTTTTTGTAGGTGGACAAAATAATTTGGCCTAATAAGAAAGAACCTCGTTATCAACATAGCCTATTAAGCCTATATGCCATAATAGCCTACTCCATGTCACTTTATCGATGCAATTTTACTTAGGCCTAACTGTTATTCTAACAGTTAGCAGTGTGTCATTGCTTTAGGCCTACTGGTAGCCTAGTCCAGTTATTTAAAATAAGGCATATTAGAACCATGGTGTTTGAGATTTAAAGTAATGTTTTTGTATGTGGACAAAATCTTATAAACAAATAAAAACCACCCTCTTGCATGTTGCCACTGACTTCAGCTCTAGTGCACGAGTAGGCTATATGCACAACCCAAATCCCGCCCATCCAGGCCGACACGGTGTGAAACTAGTGAGTCCCGGCACAGGTGGCATTTTGTTTCAAATGGTTTCAAATTGCTTTGTTTGTACTGCAGGGTAGCCTGGAGCTTACATTCTCTGTACGAGTTGTGTAGTCAAAAGTTTGTGTGCCAGCAGTGCGGAAACGAGAGGATAGGCCTACATCCATATAACCATTCATTCTGAGCGCTGCTGTAATTTCACCTGGTTGACCTCATGTTTTCAGATGTGTCCTATTATATCTATAAGGCGGTCTGTCGGTCCGTCAGAAATGCTGTCTTAAAATTGGAATTCCCTCCTGTGTCCACAAGACGGCAATGCATAGGCGGACGCATCTTTGTCCACCTGTCGGACTTGTCTTGTAGTGACGTGGGGCTTATTGACCATTAAGCCCCATGCAACGTGGCTCGGAAGTTTTTACTTGGTGTAGGCTACCCGCAGTAGCGCGGAAAGTGTCTGGATTGTAGGTGATGTCGTGACATATGCCTACTGTGTGTGTGTGTGGTTTATTTAATTCTTTTATTTTGTGTTTATATGTTTAAAGGTTTTACACCTATTCTGGTCTACTGTTCTACAATTCCTCCATCTGTTACTACTACCACTACTTCATTGGACCACCGTCTAAAGAGTGCATCACGTCGCTGACCAGTGAACAGCCTTCTGCTGCCAGTGACCAAGACTCAAAGACTCCACTCACACCACAACCCAACAGAGAGAAGACACTTCACCTGGGGGCCTGTAGGATAAAGCTTGAAGAAAAGAGGGGAAAAAAACAAGCTCAAGTAAAAAAACAGGCCAAAAAAATCTTCTGCCTCCCACTTAAAAAAAAAAGAAAAAAAATGGAAAAAAGGTTCAGAAGGTTCTGCCTCCCCCTTCATATCCTCTCTTGACATTTAGGATCCTTTTAGCCGCTCTCCATGTCTAGAAACTGTCCCGATCATGCCGTCTTGGACTGCTGAAGTGCCTTTCGTCCAATAGATCTTGGACTGCTGCTACTGTGGGTGGGGGAGTTCTGGACTTGGACTGTGCGTTGTTCCTGACTGCAATTGGGTGTTGTGCCTTCAGTCGACTTCGAGTATGAGTACTGCAGTGAATGTTTTCCTCTGCATCCTAGTGACACTGTCTCTTGCTTGTAACGCAGGGTCTTTTACTGGCTTTGTTGACCATTGAAGGAACTGTGCACCGTTGTGCTTTCAGATAGGTCTTCGGGACTAGCCTGATGATGTCTGCAATGTTCAGAGAACCTGGATCACCAATGTCAGTCAGTAGAGTAGAGGAGAGTAGAGTAGAGTAGAGAAGAGTAGTAGAGGCTTGGCTAAAGTTAGTGGTTCTGGGCGGCGGAGGCATTGTCATGCGCAGGGCCTGTCCTGATGCCTGGATGGAGGTTCCCGCAGTGCGGTCCGGTCCGCGGTTCCTTCGGCTACCTTGGGGTGGGTGGACAACCAGGTCAGTGGAATGCCTTGCTGCGCAGGTGGGAGGTGGTCTCGCTGTGCGGAGGAGGGCATTCACTGCAGTGCTCGTCCGGGCTCAGCGGGGGGCAAGGCACCCGGTTGCAGTCTGGGGCGGCGCGTGGGCCGGCTCCGGGCTCCACTGCCAACAGTGGCAGCGGTCCAAGAACTGTTGAACGAAGGGTGCTTCAGTCGTCTGGGAAGGCTGGTTAGGGTAGTTGCATGGACATGGAAACCGGCTGAGGGATTCCTGAGTGTCGGGAGGGGAATGGGGGCAGTGCCACGCCCGGCCGCAGATGGGAGGTGGGACAACCAGGACCTCACAGACCCACAGACCCACAGACAGGGTTGGCTGCAGCAGCGTACGCATGTACACCAGACCTCAGAAGGGAGGTGGGACAGCCATGATCTCCTGGATGCACAGGAGGGAGGGTGGGTACACAACATGCTGCAAGACCCAGTTTACACGTAATATTTATATTTTTGGAATACATTCGTCTTTTTGCACGTGAACAGAGCTTCAATTTCCTAAAATAGATTTTTAGAGTTTAAGTGGAGATTTCTAAGGTACACCTGTCAGTAGGGTGTTTCATTTGATCGACATGCTGTGTTTATATGTAAAGAGATAAAATAAATATTCGCTTTTAAAAATATCTGCATATGTACATGTAATCAAGGCCTGAAACATGTGAAAAACATACATCCACATAAAACCAGCCTGAATGCTGGACTAATGCATACATTCAAAACAAGCAGTAAAGTCTGCAACACCAGGGCTTTCGTCAATCTTTTATTATTTTGATGGCCCTTAATCAGACCTTATATGAAATTAAGCCTTGGTGCTGTGGATTTATTGCATACATTTATTTGAATATACTGTACAACATCTTCCTGTGGAAGTCTGACTTGTCACTAATGGAAAAAACCCTAAACCATGTGGATTTTCACCTTCTAGTGAATTTGCCATCTATTTTTTTCCAATACCATTCTAGTACTTCTCGATGCCATTTAGTGTGTCATGCCATTGTCAGTCCTTGTGTGATGCCATCTGCTGCACACTGTTCATGTATTGTGTGTGTGTGCTTTCTTTCTTTTCTTTCTTTCTTTCTCTGTAACAGGGACTTCAGGGCTTCGTCGGGAGTGTAGGCACCACTGGACCACAGGAGCCAGGCGAATCACCAGGCCCTGCAGTCAGTATACACACATTTGTACACACACACACACACACACACACACACACACACACACACACACACACACACACACACACACACACACACACACACACACTACAGTGTAATTCATCAGTCCCTGCTTGTCACACATTACTCACACATGTACAGTATATACACACCCACATACATGATGTTGACCTGGAATAAACATAGAGCGAGGCCCAGCTGTAAAACTTGAATGTCCTGACTTTTACATAATAATGGTCATGTTATCTCCTGAGTTTTCCTTCCCATCAAAATCCTCAATATCTGTGTGTTTGGACAATATTCCCTTTGAACCGAAGAGCAGGGCATGACGAAATGAGCTGAGAAACTTTTCTTCACCAAGGCACTCCAAAAAATGTCTATTTGAATGGCATGTCTACTGAGGACCTTTTAAATTGTCCATGTGTAGCGGCAAGAAGGCCCAATTGGCAATTGTTAGCAATATTTTGAAGTCTCTGTGACAAGATTTTCTTTTTAACTAACTTTGGAGATTTTTATTTTGTCCAATGAATGCCCATCTCGCCCCCAGGGTGATCCAGGGCCTAAAGGCGCACAGGGAGCCAAAGGGGTCGAAGGAGAAGAGGGACCCGCAGGACAACAGGTAAGGATGACCATTTTTGTTTGTCCATCGGCACGTTCGTGATGGTGTATGGCGCATGCTTCGCAAATCTGTGCAACGCACATGTGTGCTGTAAAATTACAATGCATTCTGGTAAGAAATTTTGAATACATTGAATGCATTGTGATTGCGCAGTGCACATGGGATTTGTGTACTATCACAAATGGGGCCAGTGACCACTGGATGCAGCCATTTTGTTTGTGTCAGTCTTATTATCTTGAGTTGTGTGTGTGTGTGTGTGTGTGTGTGTGTGTGTGCGTGTGTGTTTTGTTCGAAGGAGAGCCAGGGGAGAGGGGAAACGGTGGATTCCCAGGCGCTCAAGGACCCAGTGGACAGAGGGTGAGCTAGAGTAACCCCCCCCCCCCCCCCCCCCCCCCCCCCCCCCCCCCCCCCCCCCCCCCCCCCCCCCCCCCCCCAATACATACAATGTAATGAAGACTCAATTTGGGTTCCCTTCTCTCCCTGGGCACGTGGCTGACCCCCTGTCGACTTCCCTGAGAAAACCAGCAATTTCAACACAATCTCTGCACAAACCCTGTCATCAACTAAAACAAACATCTGACTTCTGCCCTAGAGAACAAGGGGTTTGCCAACAAGTACTTTGGCTAGAGGGGTCAAATACTTATTACCTCAATGAAATACAAAGACGACAAATTAATTGTGTGAAGTAATTTTCCCGATTTTTCTTTTTGATATTCTGTCTCTCTGTGTTAGAATACATCTACGATTAAAGTTATCTGATCATGTCAAACCAACAACACCAGAAATGGATCAAATACTTATTAGTTTCACTGTATAACGGGGGCCCACAGGGAGTCAGATATTTGTTTTACACAAACCTGTTAATAATATATAAAGGGGGTCTATTAGAGCTGGTTGAACATGCAGAATTTTGTGCTCCACCCCTGTACATAAGCATACAGTACATGTACCTTCAGACAAGAATTTCCTTTACTGTCATTTAGCTGTATTTCGGTAGCAGTGTACCAACCTGCTCTCACCCTTGAAATGTAAAAAAAGGTAAGCACAAGGAGTTCTTTTTTCTGAGAGTAGAGTAGAGCAGTTGTTTCAGGGTTCTGTATTCATCAGTGCTGCCTGTGCTCACTGGCACACTGATGTAGGGCTTTCAGGCCGACCAGAACGGAGGTTGTGCCGGTGCCTGCACCAGTTACGTTCGGCACTAAAGTGCTTATCTGTGAACCTCCCATGTTCATACCGGGCTCTGAACAATTTCCGCACGTGACTGTGTTACCCGGATGAACCTGCTGACGGCCACACTGTCGTCACGGTTCACGGAGAAAAACCTAGTATTTTGCGGTTCGCATTGCGAACCAACTTTCCGGTTCGCGAACGCTAATATCTGTGGCGGGAACACGACGACCGGTTCACGATTAGGTGCGGGAACGGGCTCCAGCGCGGTTCTCAGTCGGCCTGAGCGCGCTAATGGAGGCAGAACCCTGAAACGCCTACTACTCTGCTCTCAGAAAAAAACTTGACCTTACTTGCTTGACCTTACTGTCTTTCAGTGTGCGAATCTGCTCTCACCTAAATATCCAGACCGCAACAGTATCCTCGCTTCAAGTTTACAAGTTTATTTATTTAAAAAGGGACGGCATATATTACCAGCATTTAAACAAAAACGGAAATTAGCTTCATGGCTATAATCTTGTGTATTTAGCATCTTTTGTCCCTTGACAGGTTTGATGTTCCTTAAAAAAAACAAGGTTAAAACAAAACTAAAAATACAGTTATAGTACACAGTTGTAAAATTATAGAGTCAAAGATATTTCACACATTTTAACAATAAATAATACAAAATACAATTACAAGATACAATACACAAATGAGTTAAAGAACAGCAGCCAGTACTAGTAGCCTAGCTATGTGAAATTATGTTGACAGCATTGACAATCCAGTAACCACAATTTTAACTGTTTAGGCTACTGAATGAGTTTACTGTTGGCAGTTCTCTAATTATACTGGGAATTGTGTTCCAGGTGTGAGAGACTCTGTAAGAGAAAACAGCCTGACTAAAAGCGCTCTTTCTAAATGGAACAGAGCAATCACCCCTGGAACTGGCTCTGGTAGCCCTATTTATACTTTTTGTAATAAATATCTGTAGAGGAGGAGGGGCCAGGCCATGAAGAATTTTATATAGTAAAACTGAATCATTATATTTAATATAGTTATCCCAGTCCAACAGACTGCTTCCTCACTTGTGTTTACATTAAAGCTGATACTCCACTCTGAACACTTTGTTGATGTAGATGTTCTACACTGGAGCTGGAATGAACCCTGTCAGATCTTTCATCCTGCTACGTTCAAGAGGAACTTCATGAACCACTGGGTAAGAAAAATATGTAAAATATATAAAACATGCTCATAGTCTCGCATTGTTTGTAAACTACTTTCAATTCAGATATAATAGATGTAATAGTGTTGCATTGTTTTGGTCTTTTATAGAATGTGCAATGCACTGCATGTATTTCTCAACTGCTATGTAACTATAATATGGTTTCTGTTCTTCCCTCCTCGTGCCTGCGCCCATCCGTGCGTTCGTTCGTGCCTGCGTGCGTCCGTGTCTCCGTCCAGCCGTCTGTGCGTGCATCCGTCTCTGCATCCGTGCCTTCGTCTGGCCGGCCGTGCGTCCGTCTGTGCCCACGTCTGGCCGGCTGTGCGTCCGTCCGTGCGTCAGTCGGTCTGTGCGTGCGTCCGTCTGTGCCCACGTCCGTGCCACTGTCTGGCCGGCCGTGCGTCCGTCTGTCTGTGCGTCCGTGCCTACGTTTGGCCGGACGTGCTTCCGTCTGTGCGTCCGTGCCTACGTTTGGCCGGACGTGCATCCGTCTGTGCCCACGTCCGTGCCTCCGTCTGGCCGGCTGTGCGTGCGTCCGTCCGTCCGTCCGTGCGTCAGTCGGTCTGTGCGTCCGTGCCTACGTCTGGCCGGCCGTGCGTCCGTCTGTGCCCACGTCCGTGCCACCGTCTGGCCGGCCGTGCGTCCGTCTGTGCGTCCGTGCCTACGTTTGGCCGGACGTGCTTCCGTCTGTGCGTCCGTGCCTACGTTTGGCCGGACGTTCATCTGTCTGTGCCCACGTCCGTGCCTCCGTCTGGCCGGCTGTGTGTGCGTCCGTCCGTCCGTCAGTCCGCCTGTGCGTCCGTGTCTACGTCTGGCCGGACGTGCGTCCGTCTGTGCTTCCATCTGTCCGTGCCTCCGGCCGGCCAGCTGTCCGTCCGTGTGTGCATGCCTGCGTCTGTCTGTCCATTCGTCCGTCCGTCTGTGCGTCAGTCCGTGCCTTCGTCCGGCTGAGCCCATGTCTGTGCGTCCGTGCGTCTATCAGTCTGTTTGCCCGCAAAAACAAAAAAACAGTAGGGGGTCTACCAAAAAAAATGAGTGATTTTTGAGTGTGTGTGTGTGTGTCTGTATTTGGTCTCCTATAGAATTGACGTAAGATACTGCTGATGGTGTTCAAAGTATTAAATAGTCTTCCTCCCTGTTACATCTCTGATATGCTCTCTTTTTATGCCCCTGCCCGAGCTCTCAGATCCGCTGATGCCACGCTGCTAAGGATTCCTACCCTTCCACCAAAGAAAATTGGTGAAGCCGCCTTCGATATGTACGCGCCCAAGAGATAGAACTCTGCCTCTTGACATCAGAGACACTACCTCCATCAACTCGCACAACTCTTTACCCTCGCCTATTCTTAGCTGCTCAGGCCCTACAGGCTCCACATGTCGTGCCCTGGTGTGCAAAATCTGTAGTCATCTCTCTTCCTTTTAACCCGTGCGTGATTACAAAGCGTGTGTGTGTGTGTGTGTGTATGATTACAAAGCGTGTGTGTGTGGGGGGGGTTAATATGTGGTTTGAAGTGTTGGGGGGACACTGACATTGTTTTTTGTATTTTTTTTCCTGTCTTTATCCTTTTTTTCCTTTATCCTTTTATTGTCCATTATTGTACGTTACATTTTGCTTTTGTTAAAAGATAGAAAAATTAAGGTAATGAAAAGAAATGGAAGAAAAAGTAAGAAATTATTGGTCCCCCATAAGGGGGGGTGGGTGGTTGGGTTTATAAAAAAAAAAGTGTGTGCGCGTGCTATTACAAAGCGTGTGTGTGTGAGCGAGAGAGAGATTACAAAGTGTGTGTGTGTGTATGATTACAAAGCGTGTGTCTGTGTGTGTGGGGGGGGGTTAATATGTGGTTTGAAGTGTTGGGGGGACACTGACATTGTTTTTTGTATTTTTTTCGTGTCTTTATCCTTTTTTTCCTGTATCCTTTTATTGTCTATTATTGTACGTTACATTTTGCTTTTGTTAAAAGATGGAAAAATTAAGGTAATGAAAAGAAATGGAAGAAAAAGTAAGAAATTATTGGTCCCCCATAAGGGGGGGTGGTGGTTGGGTTTATAAAAAAAAAAAGTCTGTGCGCGCGCACGCACGTGCGATTACAAAGCGTGTGTGTGTGATTACAAAGCGTGTGTGTGTGTGTGTGTGTGTGTGTGTGTGTGTGTGTGTGAGCGAGAAAGATATTACAAAGTGTGTGTGTGTGTGTGTGTGTGTGAGTGTGCGTGAGTGATTACAAAGCGTGAATGTGTTGGCGTCATGCAGATGGTTATTTTTATTTTACACTTCTACACGTCATCCCCCAAGCTGTATTATTTGCTATGATATTAACCCCTCCTTGCATCTGCACTTGTTGTTCTGTATATTTCCTGTGCTCTTTGTATTTGCTATGATGTGATGTTGGCTATGATTATGTCTTCTTTGAAAGCCGCTTTGGTTATAAAGCGTCTGCAAAATGCAATGTAATGTAAAGGTATATTAATAGACAAATCATCTGATCTGCCTTTTCTGTACACCAATAAAAGGAAAAGAAACACCATCACACAAATTTGCCTACGACAGATGTTCATTTTTCTTATTTATTTTTATTACACGTGTGTGTGTGTGTGTGTGTGTGCCCCCCCCACACACACACATTTATTTTTTACAATGAGGACACTCCACTGACACCCTGTCATCTTTCACTTGTCAAAAGTAGGCTTATCATGCACTTCAAGCTGTCCAAAAGCGGTGCCAATTTAGCATACTCGGTGCTGCAAGTGTGCTGAAGTACTGTTTTAGAAGTGCTCCAGTGCATTAATAGTACAGTGAAACGCAATTTAAATAGCTGAAAAAAAGTTCACTTTGTTCTATGTATAGTCATCAAAAGTACACTGTGCTTTTCATCTGGGCACAGCGCCTTACCCTGTTCTTGCTTAAATTTTCTTCTTGGAAGTCAAGGCTAAATGCTGCTAAATGCTATGTAATGTAATGTGATCTTTGTTGGAAAGCCACAGCCTACCCGAGTATTGTTGCAGGCAATTAAGGCAGTTCTGAAGGCAAAAGGCGGTCCAACCCAACACGTGGAGTGTTCCTAAAGTGGCCGGTGGTACATAGACATTCACACACGAGCTCAACAGGCTGCCGTACAGCGCTAATTGTCCGGGATTCGCGTTAGAAAGTGTGTGCGCACACCTATAGTCCTAAAAAATCGTAGCATAACCTAATTTTATAACATCAAGACCTAGCTTACTAGCGCAAGAAGACTGTAGTTCTACTTATACCAGACCATAATTCAATGGTAACACTAGTTCTGCAAAAATGCATGTGGATGAAGTGAGTTTGAGGAATAGTTTGAGCACTTGTGGAATACAAATGAGAGAACCAACCGTGAGAAATATGTGAAATGCCTTTAGTTGTCTGCAGATCTGTCCCCTCACAAAGACCAATGTCAACCGCTCTCAAAAAAAAAAGGCCTCGGTCGGGACCCCCTAATTTGTACGGCCTCTGATTTAGTGTCCGTGTTTTATTAACTGTCTTTCTTCCGCCACATTGACATGCAAGCAAAGCGGGCTGTAATCCAGCCGAGTGGCTCCGGGAGCCTCTAGGTTTATGAGGCCGCGCAGTCATTAGGAAGGGAAGGGCAGTGGCGGAGCAGGGGCAGGATATATCACCATTACAGCACAAGAAGGATATCTACTGTATGTAGATATGCAGATGGGTTTACTGTACATGCAAATACACGACATGCATGCATACAGTTAGGCTATGGGCCCCGTGATCCCACCACAGCACAAAAGGCACCATATGCAGATAGAGTATACTGGAGATGTGTATCATACAAATACACATAGCAGTAAAGGAAATATCAGTCATGAAGAGAACGATTACGAGATATGCAGAAAAGTGCACTGAATGTAAATATCATGCATGTAAATATGCAGTGGACTATCTATATCAAGGACAGAGGGAGTGAGGGCAGAAACATAGCCACAGCACCACAATAAGGGACAGCGCTTCCATTCTGGGTACGCCGCCATATTGATAGCTAGTTGCTATGGTAAAGGGAGAGTGACTGCCTCCACCATGCATGCAGTTCTGGTCTCTAACATCGACAAGCCTGCTGTGTCCACAGTCAAGAATGTGTGCTACCCAAAGGCACACTTCGCAACAGCAGACACACAGTGGGGACTGACACATGAAGACACAGCACGCACTGAATACCTTCAACAACAAGCACCACACCACGATAACTTGACAATCGAGCAGTCTGGCTTCTGCATAAACCCGGCGTTCCCACAGGTAGGCGCCTCACCTGATGGCCTAGTTAGCTGTGACTGCTGTGGACAAGGCTGCCTGGAGGTGAAATGCCCTGCTAAGTGTGACGGAGGTCATCTTGCACCTGTTCACCCCCCTCAGGGATCGAACGTGCGACCTCGTCAACTACAACGGTTCGGCAATGGGAGACACAGTACGATACCGCTGGGCCAAGAGACTAGTCTCTCGGCCCAACGGCACGAGACTGTATGAAGCTATCGGAGGGAGGTTTACCAACGTTCCACGCCAACTCTGTGCTAGTTAGCCTCCGTTACACTCTCCCCCTTAAACCTCACTCCCATCCCGGGTCAGCGGCACCACTGTGACGGAGGTCATCTTGCACCTGTTCACCCCCCTCGGGGATCGAACGTGCGACCTCGTCAACTACAACGGTTCGGCAATGGGAGACACAGTACGATACCGCTGGGCCAAGAGACTAGTCTCTCGGCCCAACGGCACGAGACTGTATGAAGCTATCGGAGGGAGGTTTACCAACGTTCCACGCCAACTCTGTGCTAGTTAGCCTCCGTTACATAAGCACAAACACAGCACTGTCCAGGAGGCTTGTGACGCAGACAAATACTTTTGTCTCCACAGAGTTGATGGCATTGTTCAGCTCAAACAAGGTCATAGGTACTACACACAAGTGCAGACACAGATGTTCGTGACAGGTGCAACCTACTGTGACTTTGTGGTGTGGACACTGAAAGACGTTGCCTGTATCCTGCCAGATGTCAGCTTCTGGGAGTCCTGTCTGAGGAAGGCACAGGAATTTTTTCACAAAGTTTGCCTCCCCGAGCTCATCTGTGGGTATTACACCAGAGACACCTCCACACCGGGATTGAGTGGAAAGTTATATTTGACCGTCTTACAGCAGCGACCCATGCTAGCCGGCGACTCTTTGTTATGGAGGACATTTGTTCTCCATTGAAACGGTAAAAAGATAATTCATTTGGGATTTTTTCCCCCGTCCCGTCACAGCTTGCGCTTAGACCCTACGACACAGCAACGGGCGACCATAACGACAGCAGAGGTCAAATGAAACGGTAAAACACAAAGCAAACTACTAGCAGAAGAAAGCAAGTCCTCACTGTAAACAATGGGCTGGCCTGCTTCCAAAATGTCTGACGTGTGACGTCATGTGCCCGAAATTTATATACACTCACCGACCACTTCATTAGGAACACCTCTCTAGTGCTGGGTTGGACCCCTTTTTGCCTTCAGAACTGCCTGAACTGCACCTGCCAATGCTCGGGTAGGCTGTGGCATTGCAACAAAGATAAATTGGTACTAATAGGCCCAAATTGTTCTAAGATAATATCTTTGTGCCATTATATCCCCAGTCTGAAATGTTGATGCAAGGCTGAGTTGACCCATGTTTTCATGTTGTTGACGTCAAATTCTGACCATTCCACCTGAGTGTTGCAGTAGATATCAAGACTCATCAGACCAGGCAACATTTTTCCGATCTTCTAGTGTCGTTTGTGGTGAGCCTGTCCAAATTGTTGCCTCATTTTCCTGTTCTTGGCTGACAGGATTGGCACCAAATGTGGTTTTCTGCTGCTGTAGCCCATTTGCCTCAATCTTTGATGTGCTGTGTAATCAGGGATTATTTTATGCATACCCCAGTTGTAATGAGTGGTTATTTGCCTTTGTATCAGCTCAAACCAATCTGGCCATTCTTCTCTGACCTCTGCCATCAACAAGGCATTTTTGCCCACAGCATCGCTGCTTACTGCATTTTTTTTCTTTTTCGTACCATTCTTTGTAAACCCTAGAGATGGTTGTGTGTGAATATCCCAGTAGATCAGTCTTTTCTGAAATACTCAAATCAAGCCCTTTTGGCTTGACAGCCATACTATGTTCAAAGTCATTTAAATAACTTTTCTTCCCCATTATAATGTTCGGTTTGAACTGCATCAGATCATCTCAACCATGTCTACATGCACAAATGCATTGAGTTGCCACTATATATATATATATATATATATATATATATATATATATAGAGAGAGAGAGAGAGAGAGAGAGAGAGAGAGAGAGAGAGAGAGAGAGATACACTGATCATACATGCATGCAAATATCCATATACAGAAGGCCTATATAAATGTGAAGGAGGAAATATCATAGACACAAGACCACAAGATATTTAGATGCTAAGGGGTAAATGCATGCAAATACATTACAGTCATGGAAGAAAGGCAATCGCCAGAAGACATTTAGATACTGTATGTTGATGTGCATGCATGCAAAATGAGAATATCATAGATGAAAATCTGCCCTATATTGGACAGCAGGTGAATATGTACAGTATTATGGGCACAGCTGTATTTAGATGAGCAGACACATTAATAAGTAATGTATCTACAGTGACGGTGATGAAACACACAGTATATTTAATAAGTAATGTATCTACAGTGACGGTGATGAAACACACAGTATATTTAATAAGTACTGTATCTACAGTGACGGTGATGAAACACACAGTATATTTAGATACAGTATGGAGATGTGCATGTAGCATGTAAATATACAGAATACACACGCATGGAAGTAATATCCATGCAACTAGAACACAAGATCCCTAGATAAGCTTGTGCTGAAGTCAAATGCGAAAACAAGCAAGCAGACGTGGGTATTAATACACAAATATATAAACAGGCAACTACACAGAGCACGCATGCATATACTGTATACATAGTTTATTTCTAGCTGAGACATGCCTTCTCACCTCCTTCTCATCAAAGCAATGGAGGAAATGTGTTCAGAAAATGTCTAGACACATTCACATTGAAATTCAAAACAGTCATGCACATGACACACATAATGTACATGGAAACACACAGAGCAAGCATGCTGTTGACACAGTTTACCATTTTAAGACACACCCCCTGTAATACATTTGCTGCTGTGAGAATGACCACGTTGTAATTTAAGCTCTGTGTAATGCCAGAAGTGTAAAGTAAAGTCTTTTTCAATGACAGCGTTCCACTGGCAGAACACTGCAGCATTATGACACTAGACCAGGAGTCGGCAACATGCGGCTCTTTAGCACCTCCCTAGTGGCTCTCTGGAGCGTTTGCAAAAATGTGTGAAAATGGAAAACGATGGGGGTTTTTTTTATTGTTGGGGTTTTTTAATGGTTTCTTAGGGGGTAAGCATGACAAAAAAACATTATGCAGTAAAATATATGTAGGTGTAAATATTTTTTTTAAATACCGAATTTCAGAATGGCGCCAAATAGCTAAATTGCGTCATAGCCCCGCAGGGGCGAGTTGTAAACAAACTGGTGTGTGAGTGATAGCTGATGCACCATGTCTACCACTGAGGGGGGAAGAGAAAGTTGTTGCTTGCTACGTTTGACATGCTGCTGCTTTTGACTTTGTGGCATTTGAGAATTTAAAGATGGTATTATTTATTTCACTCATTTGCACTGACCTAAGGCGGGCATAGGCCGAAATTACCGGTAGGCCTAAGCGAAACCATTAGTCTCCTGCTCACACTGCACCGGGGAATAGCAGCTTTTAAAAGTTCACGTCTCAGGACTCACGTCTTCACACTAAATGAGCAGAGGGTCGGATGCGAGCAGAATGCAATCTCTGTGCGGCATGACAGGCTTGTTTAAACTGCAGATGACAAAAACACGGAAGGGAAAGGCGCACCACAGGTGGATGTGGTGTCCGCTCAAGAGTGACTCGTTCTCCCTGTCAGTTTGTCTATGTGTACGTAGTGTCAAATCGTGTCGTACTACTCCCAGATAGCAAAAAAAATGATGGCCCATATATGGCAGAAAACCTTTGGCATAGAATATTTGGGCCAAATAAGGGCCATGTGCCATTCCATAGGTTTGCCAAAGTAAAAACAAAAGAAGGCCAAAATCTGGCATACATTTGCCAAAGATGCATCTTATGAATGCATCTTATGGATGTTGTTAAGCACAGAGAACAGGGTTTTGGAGTTGCCTTCGTTGGCATAGATTAAGGTGGAGTAGTTATCAGATTTAGTTTGAGAGATATTGTTTCTTCCTGGACATTTACACACGCCTCACATAGTATGGGGGGACTCAGATGGACAGCAAACATCAGGAGTGCAGGCCAATCATCATACCGTAAGTACATGGACATCAAAACAGCACTATCACATAAGTAAGCATAGGTTTTATAGCTCAACTTCAACATGAACACACACACACACACACACACACACACACACACACACACACACACACACACACACACACACACACACACACACACACACACACACAGCAGACAGAGAGAGGGAGGGAGACGGAGAGAGAATGTTCCAGAGCTCCTACAACTTTCTACTGTGGTGTTAACCAATGTTTATGTGTTGGACCTGCTAAGGGCTATACAGATTCTTACCACTAGAGGGAACCCTGGTCCCTAGGTATATAAGCCACTACACTGTACGTGTACGTCAGTTGAACAATCAGTTTTGCACAGTAAAGCTCACGAATGTTACTCCAGTGTTTTATTCAGTGTTTATTAAATCACACAACATGGTGTCAGAAGCGTAGTTCACGACAGAGACATCGTGAATGACCGGATCCAATCCCAGAAGACGACGGAGGAGACAAAATCGAGCGAGGCTGAGCGAGCAGAACCAGCAGGTGCAAGTCGAAGCGCCAGCGGACCACGAGGATGCTAATCGGGATGCTAACGGTACAGACCAGCATGTGGCTAATGCTGAACCGGAGAGCCAAGGAGCGGCTAGCATGAGTGGACAAGGTCAGGCTGCTATCACAAGTGCAACGTTTACTATCACGCTACCGGAACCTTTCAACTTTTCCAAACTGCACGAATGGGAAAAAAGGGTTCGCTGCTTTGAAAGATTCAGATTGGCAAGTAACCTGAACAGTTCCTCTGATGCTAATCAAGTTAATACGCTAGTGTACTGCATGGGTGACGAGGCGAACGATGTTCTAAGAGGGATAGTGCTAACCCAGCAGCAGCGCCTGCAGTACGATGCAGTAAAGGCGGGATTCGATGGCTACTTCGTCCCGAAGAAAAATGTAATATACGAACGGGCGAAATTTAATCAAAGAGTGCAACTACCCACCGAGTCAGTTGATGCATTCATCACGGCACTTTATGCATTGGCAGAAAGCTGCAACTACGGTCCATTACACGATGAACTTTTAAGGGATCGTTTGGTAGTGGGCATCAGAGATACAGGACTATCGCAGAAAATGCAGCTCGATAGCCAACTCACTCTCACAAAGGCGATTACCATGGCTAGGCAGTCTGAGGAAGTTCGGCGCCAAAAGTCGGACCTGAGGGGGGAGGTGAGCGCGACTAGCAAAGCAGCGGTGGGTGCGCTGCACAAACCCAAAGGAAAACCGCGAAATGCAACGCCATACAAAGGGAAAGGACATACACCGGGACATGCAAAAACAAAGACAACGACACACATGCCGAAGGCACACAAGGCATGCCATAAATGCGGCAAATCACCATCTCATCCTGCGGTTCAGTGTCCAGCACGGAATGCTGAATGCCACAGCTGTGGCAAAAGAGGGCACTACGGCAAGGTATGCAGACAAGCTAGCACAGTGAATGAGGTTGTCGAGGGCACAGGTGGACTGTTTTTAGGTGAGGCGTCCTCGGGTGAAGATCTGTGGATGGCTGAGATAGGCATAAAGGGCAGCAAAGTGACTTTTAAAATTGACACGGGCGCCGATGTTACAGCCATACCAGAGACAGTGTATAAAAGTGTCATGCATGGTGCCAAAGACATTTAAGCCGACCTGAAACAGCTGTATGGCCCTGGTTGTGCTAAGCTAAATGTGCTGGGGTCAGTCACCGAAACACTCACCTACAAGGACAGTAGCATCACAGAGAAGATCTACATCGTCAGAGACCTACACGTCGGTCTACTGAGCAGGGCCTCGTTTCCCGATAACGATGGTTCCTCGGAGTGAACTGCGCCGTCATGCTGCTAAACCATTTACAAAATGTAAGGCGTGTGTCAGTATCAAAAGTTGTTTTCTATAAGGGTGGGACTACATTTGTAGCAGTTTGCAACTATCGACAGGAGTTATTGTTGGCAAATGAAATAAAATGCACACACACAATGAAATCATGCAAAACCATGAGCTACGCCGTTAAACCAGACAAAGCGCGTGCAGTTGGCTACCGTGCTAAATATTTAAGAAGACAAGTAGGCCTAGGAGTTCCGAATTGGGATGCGCATTTGGGGAGCGGCACGCAAAGTACCGCGCACTCAAGGCTTTAACAACTGTGAGGAACATTTTGCACGGCAGTCTTCTGTTATTAAAACAAAAAATCTACACGAATCCCCATCGCTGCCTTTTTGATGTCATAGTTTACCCTTAGCTTACAACTATCGTGTCTTTTCTGCGTCGCCTTCCCTTTCTTAGGGTACTTGAAAATGAAAGGGGGCGCAACGACTCGCTGACCGTTTTTCTTTTTTTTAATGTTTCGGTAGTGGCCTTCCGACATCACCACTCTTGTCTGTGGTCACCGAAGCCCCCTATTTATTTTGCGTGTGGATGCCTTGTTGTTCACGAAGCACCCACACAAATTATGATTGATCACAGTTTAGTAATGCCCTGATTTATCAAACACAGCTGAACTATTTTACTGCCTGTAAAATATTTTCCAAACACATTGCTTTTATTTTATACACTTACACAATTAATGTTACCTTCTTATTTTCGTTACAGTGTCAACTGTGGTGCCATGATATTTACACTCCCGTCTTAAAACATCAACTTGAAGCGCAAGTTTCCTCTTTTCCTGTGGGTGTCTCCACTGTGCCATGCCACTCGCGTCTTAAAACAGCAATCTTATGCGCAAGTTTCTTCTTTTCCCTTCATATCCTGTGGGTGTCTCCACTGTGCCATGCCGTTACGATCAATCTTAGCGCGTTAAGACTACTCCAGACCACTCGTGGATTTCTCTTAGAGTTACGTGTCAACCTGCGATGGTTCTTTGCTAAGTTGGCTTTGGGAAACGCTCCGTGAGCTCTACGATGGTGTTACGTGTGAACTTAAGTAGCACGTAGCGTTAAGTAGTACTTAAGGCCCTTTCGGAAACGAAGCCCAGGCCAGCTTTGGTGAGACTCAAACTGGTCGCTCGGATGGACATGATCGACCTGGAGACGGTGAGGACGACGTATCCAAAGCTCTGCGATGGACTGGGGCTGGTCCAGGGGTCCTCAAACTAAGGACCGGGGGCCGGATGCGGCCCGCCACGTGCCTTTGACCGGCCCTCCACCTCTCTGCACCTCACCATTTGAACTGCCCCAAAGAAGCAATCCTATCTTGTCTTGATAATTTATGAGTGATACAATAGAAATGGTAGGCCTGTTTATGGGCCATTTCAGAATTGCGGGTACATTTGGTGTCCCACGCAAAAAAAAAATATTTATAATAATCTTTTCAGAATTTACTTTCAATATTATCACTAAATAGACTGTATGTTCACTGAGCACAATGTTTGATGTACATTTTATGCACAATTTATTTGTTAAATATGCATTCAATGATTCCAAAACCCCCCAAAATCATCAAAATCGCATGTCCCACTATAGAGATTCACATGTTCAACTTGAATAAACATAACATAATTCTGTAAAATTTGCAGATTTTTTATGATAAATCTATAAATATAAATATATTCTGTTGCAGAGAATGTTTTTTACCTGTCCCAGGGGTTTGTCAACTCTGTTACGTCTGGCATAAAACAACATAAAAATAATCTATAGCATTTATATAAAACCATATAACCTGCACCAAATGGTGTCACTTCCTTTTCTTCACTTCCTTGGAAGGGAACTATGGTATGTTTAACTGTCTCTCCTAATAATTTGTGCTAAATGTTGAGAACACACCAAGAGTATATTTATTGTGCGTCAACTCTGTTACTATGATTCTGTAGTAAATCTCTCTTTCAATTTTCTAAAATCAATTTTACTATGAAACTTCATTAAAGTGTGGCTTTAGTTATGATGTGTGGTATCTAGTTAGAGATAGCACATGGAGTAAAATCACAAAATAGTGAAAAAAATCAACTCTGTTATCGTCAACTCTGTTACATTTTGCCAGTGTTGCCAGATTGGGCGGTTACCCGCCCAATTGGGCTGCTTGGCATGGCCATCTGCAGGTAAAAATGGTTAAGAAAAATGTTAATATTGCCTCAGAAATCAATACACTTTGTTGAAATTGGGAAGAATTTAGAATTTAGGTTTTTGAGCACTGTTTGGGCTGGGAATGGTCAGACAAATCTGGCAACACAATATCAGAGCTTGACAGTGTCAACCTCTGTTATGTTTGTCCCGTCAACTCTGTTACAAAAGTTGTTTGTTTTTGCTTAAAAAAAGATAATTAAATATGTTTTCTTGTTAATACATACACCAGAAGCAGTGCCATAACTAACTAACTCCTTACATGAAATTTCAAAGCATTTAAAAGATTTTTAAAGCTTTTTATGGAGAAAATGTAAACACTCTTGGCAACTTTTCAGTGAAACGGCTCAATGTTTTAACTCCTGAAAAATGAATATTTATCATAGAAAACTCAAAGTTAAATAAATGGATATATGGACAAATACTCTGTCAGGGAACACATGATTTTACCATGTAGGCTATTGCATTTAGTTGATATTTACCTTAATTTGCCCGTAACAGAGTTGACAGAATGTACCCATAGTTCTCTGATTTTTAGATAAAATAATAAAAATCATACATGTTTAAGCTTGGCAAATACTGGAAGTGTACAATTGAAAGTATGTTCTTTGAGAATTGATAAAAAGTTTCACAGAAATAAAACATTTTATTTTACTTTTGTCAAAACCTGAAATGTACCCACAATTCTGAAATGACCCTTATATTACAGTGAGATGAGAAACTGTCAATCACCATATTTTTCTAACCTTTCCTTGGTATTTTTACATGGTTATTAGAAATGGAAAGGAATACCTGTGGCATTTCAAATTGAAAAAATATGTACTCAAGTACTCAAGTCTTTTACAAATCACTTGTAATGATGAACTATTTTTTGCTAGAAATTATGGTTATAACAGGCAGTGGCCTAGTATAAAGCCCACATGATTGATCCCGGCCCCTGATCACAGTCAGGAACGATAGTGTGGCCCCCAGAGAAAAAAGTTTGGGGACCCCTGCCCTACACCATCAAGTTCAAGCTGGACGCCAAACCCTTCTCTCTCAAAGGTCCACTGCGGGTACCACTACCACTCATGGGCAAGGGGAAGCGGGAGCTGGAGAGGATGGAGAGCCAACCGAGTGGTGCTGCGGCATGGTGGTGGCTCCCAAGAAAAACAACGAGGTGAGAATATGTGTGGACATGTCACCAGTGAACGAGTCAGTGTGCAGGGAAAAGTTATTCTTGCCATCTGTTGAACACACCCAAGGCATGCTGACAGGGGCTAAGTACTTCTCCAAGCTCGACGCGAACATGGGCTTTTGGCAGATACCACTCTCAAAAGACTCTGCTCTATACACTACCTTCGGGCGGTACCACTTCTACAGGCTACCCTTCGGGATCAGCTCAGCATCGGAGCACTTCCAGAACAGGATGACATCAGAGGTCACGGCGGGCTTGGAAGGCGTCGTCTGCCACGTCGACGGCATCCTCATCTGGGGGGACACAAAGGAGCAGCAGGGTGCATGCAGTCCTGGTGCGGGCGGAGAAGGCAGATGTGACGCTGAACATGGCCAAGTGTAAGTTCGGGAGAGAAGAGGTAAAGTTCCTGGGGCACATCATCTCAGCGGAGGGGGTGAAACCAGACCCAGAGAAAACAACAGCTGTCCAAGACATGAGGGATCCGACGAACATCAGAGAGCTTCGCAGCTTTCTGGGGATGGTGAACCAGCTCGGGAAGTTCATCCCCAACCTGTCTGAGAAGGACAAGCCACTGAAAGCCTTGCTCTCAAAGAAGAACATGTGGTGCTGGGGGCACGACCAGCAGCGTGCTTTCCGCAACCTCAAACATGAACTCTCCTCAGCGCCAGTACTCCAGCTGTATGACCCGAACAGCCCTCTCAAGTTTCAGCAGACGCCTCATCTTATGGGCTGGGAGCCGTGCTGCTTCAGAAAAAGGCAGAAGCGTGGCTACCGGTCGCGTATGCTTCTAGATCGCTGACTGAAACAGAACAGCGATACACCCAGCTGGAGAAAGAGGGCCTGTGAGAGGTTCAGTGACTTCATTCTCGGAGTGCACTTTGAACTTGAAACAGACCACAAACCTCTCGTGAGCCTGCTGGGAGGCCAGGCTCTGGACGCAATTCAGAACCAGAAATTCAGAATGCGTCTGATGAGGTACTCCTACACAATCTTCCACACACTTGGGAAATGCCTCACCTCAGCTGACACACTCTCACGCGCACCACTGACAAATGCAAGGACCAGCAGCGACGATGCCCTGATGGAGGACACCAACATGTACGTTGAGGCGGTGATGGAGCAACTCCCGACCAGCGACAGGTACCTGACGGAGCTTTGCAAACGGCTGCAGGACGACAGCGTCTGCGCACAGGTGATGAAGTACTGCGTGGAGGGCTGGCCAGACAGGAACCGGCTGCAGGGGTCCGCCAAGCACTACTGGCAGGAGCGAGCGTTCCTGAACGTGCAAAATGGACTACTCCTGAGAGGCACAAGGTTAGTCATTCCTGCTACAATGAGAGACAGTCTTTTAGAGAAAATACACAAGGGGCACCAGGGCATAGTGAAATGTAGGGAGAGGGCTACCCAAGCAGTATGGTGGCCTGGGCTGAACAACCAGATTAGAGAGCTGAGGGCCAACACAAAAGAGCCCCTGATGCCAACACAACTACCTGATAGGCCATGGCAGAAAGTGGGTGCAGACTAGTGGTGTCTTAAATAATCGTCATGACGATGCATCGCGCTTCTAATTTTCGCAATCTACTGCATCGATTCTTGACGCCAAGTATTCTTTTATTAATAATAAAAAAATGAATAAATAAAATGGCATGAATGGTTGGCGAACATCAGCCAAAAACAAGTGGGATACAACTTCCAGTCCAGTAGATGTCGCTGCGGATGTGTTGACGCCCGCTGCCTTGTGTCACAAGCGTTTCCGGTCGTGAGATATTGCAACGAGTCATTCATAAGCAGAGAAAATTCGCCCGGCTCCATCAGATTTCAAGTCAGATGTTTGGAAGCATTTCGGCTTTAAAAACAAAGACGGTACAAATGAAATTGATATGACGTACGCAATTTGCAAACACTGTTACATGGATATGAAATACTGCGGGAACACAACAAACTTATTTTCACACGTGCAGAAGCGCCATCCAGAAAAACAACAACCAGCAGCCCAGCAAGCACTGGTTAGCTCTAGACAAACGACATTCGATTGCAAGCTAGCCCCAACATCTACACGAGCAAAGAAGATTACAGAGTCAATCACTCAGTTCATTTGCCAGGATTTGCGACCATATAGTGTGGTGGAGAACCGTGGTTTTAAAAAAATGATCAGCACCCTGGAGCCTCGTTATGTAATCCCCAGTCGGAAACAGTTCACCGAAGTAATGGTGCCAAAGATGTACGATGAGGTGAAACTACAGGTAAAACAATCCCTGGATTCCACTAGTAATGTGTCGTTCACGAACGAACCGTTCGTTTTGAACGAGTCTTTGAAGTGAACGAAGCGAACTAGTTCCCCGCCTCTCGTTCACTTCGTTCGTTGGTGAATCACCGGTCTGTCACTAGTCAGTCAGACAGTAGCAGAAGTGGTCATCCAATGAGCATTTTAATCTGCGCAAAGGGGCACCACTTTATCTCTTAATGTGATATCTTAATATTACCAGAGTTTTTACACATACCGGGTATTAAGTTCATAACTTAGAAGAGCGTAGCAGTTCACATAGTCCACAGTTCACAGCTCTGAACAAGCTGAGCGAGCTCTCTGAACGAGGAGCCAGTGAACTGCAGCCAATGGTTTCCATGACCACGAATACACAACTTAACGTGGCAGAGACAAAGGCATACTTCTAGTTGGAAATGCCACTTGTAAATTATCTTTTATTCTTTTTTAATGGGTGCTACTGTTCAATAAATAAAATGAATCTGCAAAATAGGTTTCAAAATAGGTTTAGACACGAGGAGCAACTTAGATCTACACAGCACAGCGAGAACGAACTGTATTGAGCCCGCGAACGAGAGAGACCAGCCTGGGCGCATAGCAACAGTCTCCATGACCATGGATAAACAACTTAACGTGGCAGAGACGAAGGCATACTTTTTGGTTAAAAACAGCTTGTAATTGTTTTTTTTTTAAATGTGTGCTGCTGTTAACTCATTTATTTAAGTTGATATGTTTGGAGATGAGAAGCACACAGGCAAAGTATGAATGCCCCCCTCCTCCTCTCGTTCACTGAACTAGTTCGCTCGTCATTCACCCCTTGCTCCAATAGAGTCCGACTGCGTCCTGGAGAACAGGGGGCGTGTATTTAGAGGGGCGTGTATTTAGAGGGGCGTGTATTTAAGGCAGCCCTGATTGGTCCGATTCACGACGACGTCTGACGTCATTGACTGTCACGTGAAAAAATATGTAATACCTACCAGCGGTAGACGTTAACTTTCAGTTGGTGGCTAATGTTAGCTAAGCCTACTTCGTCAAACCGGGCTTTATGTTCCTCTCATTGCAACTTATAATGTTAGGGCTTACCGTACCGTTTTCTCTGCTCTTATCGGTACCCAGATACATTCAATACATTTAACTGCTCCTTTGGGAATTTCCTGGCATTTTTGAAAATTATGCTCTGAGGGCAGCTTTACCGCATATCGGTAACAATATGACACATTAGCTCTGAGGGCGTCTTTATTGTCTACATGGTAATGCTTAGCAGCGCATGTAACCCTGCTCCTCGGGCACCTTTTCTGCAGGTTCAGGGCATATTTGATGCACACATGTACCGGTAATTCTGCTCTTAGAGCACATTACAGAGCGACCATGTAACAAACACTCTGTTCTGAGAGCAGCTTCGCAGCACATAGATAGCGTTTTGTTTCCTTGGAAACGGACGCGGTTTATGTGTTACGCATACGCTATTTGACTCGGTTTTGCACTATTATGGATGTATTTCTAATCTTGACATGTTAATGGACAATCTATGCGAATTTCATAATGTGTTTTTATGTGATATGGGAGTAAATGTGTTTACATCCCGTCTGGGATTTGTTAAACTAGCTGGCCCGCTAGTTAGCTAGCAAGTGCTAGGTCTCTACACTACATCATGTGTCAAAAGTGGAAAGATTTGCCGACACTCAAGGCTGTGGATATAATGAACTGGTCTGTGAATGTTTTCAAAATGTTTTGCTTTGACAAATTGCTGATATTAAACATCCAAATCCTGGTGTTTCTTTGTTTATGCTTGGGCCATTGAGACAGATCGATTCTAATATCTATTACTTACTTGCTAGCTAACTAGCGGACTAGCTAACAAATCCCAGACGGGCGTACTGTTAACACATTTTACTCCCATGTTACATAAAAACGCATTTTGAAACTCGCACAGATTGTCCATTAACATGTCACGATTAGAAATACATTCATAATAGTGCAAAACCGAGTCAAATGACATACATTTATCGCTTCGTCAGTCAGTCTAGCTTCATCTCCGTTCCGTTTCCAAGGAAACAAAACGCTATCTTTAGAAAAGTAACCCCGCACTTAAAGTAGGCTACCTTCGGATTGGTAGATGCTAGGAAAATACCGTGTTCAGTTATGGAGAGCTGAGGTTCTCAGCTTTTAAACAAGACCCATGGTGTGTCTTTAGGTCTAATTAAAAATATTCTGTGTCAGATCGAAAAAATGAAGTTTTGAATGGGTTTCAATGGCTCCAAGTCAGGGGTAGTCCACCAGCAGCGGTCGTCGTGAATCGGACCAATCAGGGCTGCGTTAAATACATGCCCCTCTAAATACACGCCCCTCTAAATACGCGCCCCCCGTCTTCCAGGACGCAGCCGGACCCTTCTCCCTTGCTCTCCTGCATTGTGGCGTGACGTAATCAAAATGAACGACTGAACGAACTGTGAACGAACGAATTCCTCAGCAGAACTGAACGAAGAGAACGAACTGGCGCGAAAGAATCGCCATGCCCTTCACTAGATTCCGCCGAATGCCTTGCACTAACGTGCGATGGGTGGACCTCACGAGCCACGGAGTCGTACATCACAATTACATCGCACCATATAAACGAGGGCTGGGAATTAGTTTCCCATGTATTGCAAACCAGGGCTTTGTTCGAGTCTCACACTGGCACGAACATTGCACAAGTGCTTAGGGCAGCACTCGAAGAATGGGAGCTGACCGACAAAAAAACATGACAATCGCTGCTCAACAGGCCGATATGCCACGTTACAGATGTTTTTCTCACACACTAAATTTAGCATCCCAGCGTGCCCTGAAACTCCCCGCTCTCTCCAGATTGCTAGGGAGAGTAAAGGGCTCTGCATACTTCACGTGCGCATTTTGTCGCGTGTGGCGCGAGAACCATTAATGACGTCATCACTTGCGACAGACTATTCATACTTCAGAAGGCTTTCGCTCGCATTGTCAGAAGTGCCCTCTGCTGTTCATGAGAGAAACGGCAGTATCTTTCGCAACTCGCAGCGTGAGTTCTACGGATGTATAAAATAGAAAGCCAAACACGGCTGCTGTAGGGCTACTGAACGTCTGACTTGTGACTTACCACATTGAAACATATATTTTTTGTTGTAGCCTACATTGCCAGATCATTCCAAGACCATGTGAGAGCATTGTTCTGGCGGCAGAATTTTTAAATATATCGCCGAACACAACGTGCTTCTGAACAAAGTAAACAATTGTTTCACTGAACAACATTTAAGAGAGAAGATAAAATAACTCTCTAGGACATTTTATTATCCTCAAAATGATGCATGATCCATTCTGTAGTAGCCTACAGTAGTTGTAGCCTCTCTTCGCAACTCCTGCTTTGTCTGCCTACCTGTATGGTCGCTGGTGGCGCACGACAAGTTACAAAATATCTGGGGTGCACGACGTCGCACCACGGCAGCTCACGACACGGCGTGTGACGTCATTTTGGGTCACGTGACGGCGCGAGTGAGGTCGCGAGTGAGGTCGCGAGTGAAGTATGAAGGAGGGTAGCGCCAGTCACGACAAGTATGAATCCCCCTTAAGACGGGTGACAACTTTTTTCAGACGCAGCACTGTCGCGTCCCACGTACTGAGTGAGAAGCAAGCTTTGTTGAACCTCCCTCACCACAAATTGATAACCGACGTCGCCACTCGATGGAACAGCGCGCACGACATGCTGGAGCGCTTTTTAGAGCAACAGCCTGCCATCCACGCTGCGCTCTTGTCCACCGAAGTATGCAAGTCAGAGAAGGAAATCTGCACACTCACCGATTCTGACATAACAACTGCGACTGGTTGTCGCTGCCATGAAACCAATGAAAGTGGCTACACTCGCCGTATCGGAGGAGGGCCAACGCTGTCGATTGTAGCACCACTCCATGCCCAACTTGTCCATGAGCTCCGAGACAAACCGAGTGATTCTACATTGACAAGGGAGCTAAAAAGCACAATGAGCCAGAATCTCAACAAGAGATATGTCAACGAAAAGGAAGCCCTGTATAAAGCATCTGCCCTTGATCCCAGTTTTAAGGCCTTGCCTTTCCTTACCGAGGATGAGAGGGAAGACGTCTACAATGGAGTAACTTCAGAGGCCACCAGGACCAAGTGGGCATTACAGGTAACATTAACAGCAATACAGTTGAAATTTATTTTAGAACATATGAAATATAAAACGTATGTATTCACAGTTTTAAAAGCATAAATAAGTAATAAATACATATTATAGCTAAATTCGTAAATAAATAAATCCATCATGGGTAAATGCAGTTGTCATTGGAAATGTATTGTGCAAGATAAAATAATTCATAATTCTGAAGATTGTGTTGATTTACTGTTTTCTAGCAAAGCAGAAATGGACTTCAGGCAGACTCAATGGATGACAGCAGCCCAAACCGTGCCCAAGAAGACATGCATGCTGCATCTTCATCAAAAACATCCAAACGTTATTCTCTAGAACAGTGTTTCCCAACCAGGGGTACGTGTACCACTAGGGGTACGCGAGCACACTGCAGGGGGTACTTGGAACATTTTTAATTTTAACAAATACATGGAGCATAGTCACACAGCAATAGAAAAAGTGATGTAAAACACGAGTTAGGGGGTACTCATTGCAAAACGAAAAGGCTCAGGGGGTACATGAGACAAAAAAGGTTGGGAAACACTGATCTAGCTGACCTACTTGGACAAACTTATGCAGCAGGTTAGTTAGAAAAATATGCTACCACAACATACTGAAAGGAATATTGTTAATGAGTGTTTCCTAATTTGAGGATGCCACACAAACTATACATGCATATGGTATTTAATTATAAGGCAATGTAACAAATAACATGATGATTTAATGTACTGAGTAATATGGTGTATTTATATTATATACATGTATTTCGTTGTTAATTATTATTTTGATTATTGCCTTGTCCTCCCATACTGCAGGTCCTGCAAAGAAGCTGAAAACTGCTGAAGACCAGGCGAAAGACGAGATGACAAGATACAAGGAGGAAGCATCCCTGGCGCTTAGCGATGATCCGCTTGGCTGGTGGAAAGAACATGAGGACCAATATCCTTTTCTGTCTCGAGTAGCTAAAAAACACCTGAGCATTCCAGGCACTAGTGTGCCCTCAGAGAGAGTTTTCTCTACTGCAGGGGACATTATCTCTGCCAAAAGGAGTGTAATTTCCCCTGAGCACCTGGACCAGCTTCTGTTCCTAAACAAAAACATAAAGCACTAAGAATGGCATTATAGCTGTTGCCTTTGTACTTACTAGTTCAACACTTGATCATTTATTTTTGAGTGGACACTGGACACACGCAGTTGATGCATTTTGCAGCAAGGGATTTTTGCAATAAATTTTTTATGGTTTTATAGTTTTATAAAGCCTATGCACTTTTTTGTGTCATCAGTTTGTCCTCTTATGTGTTTATGAAATGATATTGTTATAATGGCAGCTATTTCTAAAAGGGGAAATGTCATGCATTTGAATGTTTTCATTTCATTGGTTTAAAGGACCACTGAGGCCATGTAAGACACTGCTGCTTATCCTTATTTCATTATTGAAGTTTTATAAATCCTAAGCACTGTTTGTCCAGTAAAAGTTATATTTGTTTTCAAAAGGCATTTCAATAAATACAGCTATGTATGATTTGAGTGGCTTTGAGTTATGTATCAATTGAACACACTATCCAGATCATACACAGCCAGTCAGCCATTGGTAATGGCTTAATTTTTCAGTGTTCAGTGAAAATTCGCAATGCATCGCAATAATTCAAGTATTGTGATCGAATCGCATCGGGGCAAGTGAATCGTGATTCGAATCGAATCGTGACTTCTTTGGCAATACCCACCCCTAGTGCAGACCTTTTCATGCTAAAGGACAAAATTTACCTGTTAGTTGTAGATTACTTCTCTCGCTATGTTGAGATTGCCCAACTAAGCCCCACACGATCTGCAAACGTCATTGTACATCTCAAGTCAATGTTTGCACGTCACGGAATTACAGAGACTCTAGTCAGTGATAATGGGCCACAATTTTCTGGGCATGAAATGAAAACCTTTGCCAGTGACTTTTGCTTTGAGCATGTTACCAGCAGCCCAAAATACCCCCAGAGCAACGGCGAGGCCGAGCGTGCCATGCAGACAGTGAAAAACCTGCTTAAGAAAACCGGTGATCCCTACCGCGCTCTGTTGGCGTACAGAGCAACACCCCTGAGCAACGGCTACCACTTTGCCGAGCTGCTCATGGGACGGCACCTGCGCAACACTCTGCCGGTCCTGCCGGAGAGGTTACAGCCTGCACTTCCAGACCTTCGTGATCTTCAGCGGAAGGAGAGGGAGAAGAGGTGAGCAGACGCACAACAGCAGATGTAACCCCTATGAATCTCAGAGCATTACATTCACAAACTGATCCTTTCTTAGTTTGTTACATACCTTTTACTCTTTTACATTAGTGACTTGTAACAGTGTTTCCCATACATTGAGGAAACTATGGCGGCCCGCCATAGTTTAAATTTGGCCGCCATAGTTTCCGAAAATGTAAAAAAAATATATATTTTTTTTATTTTTTTTTAAACTTTTTTTTACTTTTTATTTTTTTTACGATTGCCGTTTTTTGTTAAAAAACGATTTGAATTACAATTTCCTTCGCATTTTCCTCCTGGAGTAAATACATCCTATAGAGAAAACCACAAGTGCTTGAAAGACAGAGGGATCAAAAGCCTAGTCAAGTTGTTGTAGTTAACTTGGGTTTGGGAGCAATAAAAAAAACCTTCAGAGAAGGGACAGTTGGGATGAGTTTACTAACACTCCCCAGGTTTTGTTTTACAGTTGTAATGAGTTAGGTGACAGGCCTTCATTGACAAGGCAGAGGAGACATCGGGCTGCATATAGAAATTAATGTGTAATGAATGTGAATATACATAAATGTGTAATATGTTGTTCAGCCTTTTTAATGGGAGAAATTTTGAAAAACTGGCCCTGTGACCAGCACCCCTCATGTAGAATGTGTACACCTATGTGTGTGTGGGGAAAAGGCATAGCCTACCCTCTTAGACCCTTTTTGTTTATGCGTTAACAATTTCACAGTAATCTTAAATTCTTATCTCTGCTAATATTTTGTTTTATTATTTTTTTCATTACATAGACCTCTGCATGTGTATTATGTAGCCTTATTTCTCAAAATATAAATGGCTGAAATGTAGGCCTAGGCCCATAGTTTCTCCATGCGCCAATGTCATACTGTCAGGGGCGGAGTGGCCCACCTTTTCCCACCGGGAGAATTTTCCCCTTGGCGGCCCTCTTTAAAAAAAAAAAAAAACAAAGCGAACAACATGGTTTCCTAACCAAAAAGACAAAAGCCACAAAATCTGCAGTCGTACTACATGTGGACATGTGTTGTCAAAATATCAACCTGAAGTTGAGAATTGTAGCCTACACCTTGATGAAATGCACAGCCAGTGGTGTAGTCTACGTAAAACGCAGGTATACGCACCCATTTCAAAATTTCAGGGATTACAGTATACCCACTTAAAATTGATTGATCCATTATTTACAATAGCACAAATATATACAGTAGACTATACACACATTACACACATCAAAAAATGCTCAAATATACAGTATACCCACTTCAAAAAGTAGACTACACCACTGGAGCCATCATCACAGTCCAAAGCATTCATAGGCCTACTAGGTTAGGCTACATCACGCTACTGTTCCATGCAAATGTGCACTCCACTGTCATTTTGACAGTTTGAAATTGAAATATCGTTTGAGGAAGACAGGATGAGCATGGGCACAAAGTTTTGAGTGTGGGGATTTTTAGAAGAGTAGGCTTACAAAATATAGTATAGTAGCCTATAGCTTACAAAAAGTCTGTCTACATTGTGCAATAAACCCACCATGCAGCAAATAAGCCAAACCTAGCTACTTCAAACCACAACCATAAGTCAACAAAATGTATAACCAAACGGTGTAGGCCTACCTTAAAACGCTGTCTTCGTCGCAGCAAATGTCTTAGTTTCTTGCAATCACTCTACTTTAATCCACAGCTTAGGCTACACACCCAGCACTGGTCACATCAGAATCTTGTGTGGTAATTATTTTGTTCCATTTCTTCAGACATAGGCTACATCCTAAATGTACCACATATAAATATATGTATGATAATAATATTATTTCGACTATAAGGAGATATACTGACGGTCTAACAAATCAAAACAAACCCATTGCTTCTGTTAGGCGCAGTTCTCTTCCTTACCACTTGGTGGAGTCTGTTCGTAACCCAAGTCAATAACCACAGAGCAAGTGAATCTGGACTGGAAAGACTGTAAACTGTAACAGTCGTGTGGAAATCGGAAAATAAATCATAATTTATTAATATTTCCATCCTTTGGTAACCAATATACATATCACAGGTTCTTCAAATACTGAAAACGAAACTGTGTTACTAAGATCTTGTAAACTTCCGCGATCTACGGTGTATGAAAATTATCAGTAGAGAAGGGGTGTGGCCAGTTTACTGTTTGACACCGTCAGTGAGGTATTGCCGTCTGGTATGCGGTATAAATACTGGCTAGTCAGCTGCGTTAAATACATGGAAGTGAAAAGTGAGAAGTCAGTGCTTTCAAATACAATATCAAAAATTCAAGGCTGGCCAAGAACGTAGTGCGGCTGCATTATTACATTTCACGGCCGCGGCCCACCGGGACAAGTCCCCGATCTCCCGACGGCCACTCCGCGCCTGCATACTGTACTCATTGTTTTGCCATTTTGCATTTACACTGCGCGAATACAACATAGAAATTTCTTACATTTTTGTCAAAATTGATCATAAAACATGGTCGGATCTTCCCGGAAATCTCAAGAAGGAACAATCAGAGTCTGCTTTAATTAATTCCACCCAAACATTTACATGTTATCATATTTTTGTTGGTCATGAGGCCATACTATTCACAGGAGAGCAGGGCATAAGTAAGTACACCCTTGCATTAAGTAGGTTTTAACCCTCAGTTAGTTGCAATATCATCAACCAGACTTGTCCTGTAGTTGCAGATCAGATTAACAAAACAATCTGTTTGTATCTTGTCTCCCTCTTCTTTAGAGAACTGCCTCTCGTCAGCAAGGTTTGTGGGATGTCTGGAGTGCATAGCTTTCTTGACTTCATGCCATTTAATCTCAATTGTTTTTTGTCAGGGCTTTGACTGGGCTATTTCAGAATGTGTATTTCATTATTATGAAGCCATTCTAAAGTCGATTTGCTTCTAAAGTATGGGTTGTTGTCACATTTCAGCACCCATCCTCTTGTGTGCTTCAACTGTGTGACAGACTTCCTCACGTTTTTTCTGTAAAATATCAAAATAAACTTGAGTTCATTGTTCCACTGATAATAGCAAACTGTCAAGGGCCTGAGGCAGCAAGGTAGCCACATATAATGATGCTCCCGCCACCATACTCAGAAGAGGAGATGTAACCAAGAATAGCAAAATGGGATTCATTCTGCCAATCTAAAATGAATGGGGTTTCTGTCCAAAAAAATATTGCTGCACCTTTGAGGTTTGCGAAAAAGCATTTATATGCTTCAGAGAATTACTGCAAAATATTCTGTAGACCAACGTTGAAACCAAAGTTGAATTGTTCAGGGGAACACACAATGTCATGTTTGGAGGAGAACTGGAGAACCACACCTTCACCAAAACATCATCTCCGCCTTTGAGTATGGTGGCGGGAGCATCATTATATGCGGCTACCTTGCTGCCTCAGGCCCTTTTGAGTTTGCTATCATCAGTGGAACAATGAACTCAGAAGTTTATCGAGATATTTAACAGAAAAAAGTGAGGTATTCTCTCACACAGTTGAAGCACACAAGAGGATGGGTGCTGAAATGTGACAACAACCCATACTTTAGAAGCAAATCGAATTTAGAATGGCTTCATATTAATGAAATACACATTCTAGAATAGCCCAGTCAAAGCCCTGACAAAAAACAATTGAGATTATATGGCATGAGGTCAAGAAAGCTATGCACTCCAGACATCCCACAAACCTTGCTGACAAGAGGCAGTTTTCTAAAGAAGAGGGAGACCAGATACATGCAGATTGTTTTGTTAATCTGATCTGCAACTACAGGAAACATCTGGTTGAGGTTATTGCGACTAATTTAGGGTTAAAACCTATTAATGCAAGGGTGTACTTACTTATGCCTTGCTGTCCTGTGAATGTTTACATCTTATGGCCAATGAAAATATGAAAACTTGTAAATGTTTGGGTTGAATTAATTAAAGCAGACTCTGGTTGTTCCTTCTTGCGATTTCCGGGAAGATCAGACCATGTTTTATGACCAATTTTGACAGAAAGGTAAGAAATTTCAAAGGGTGAACAAACTTTTTCCTGGGACTGTATTAACCGTTCCCCTCCCCGAGACGTCAGATCGACTGAGCTCATTGATTAGATACTCGCACAAGATTGAGATAACACGACTGATTCACACAACTGATTCCAGATTACACACACAGAGATTACATCCACACACAATTAACTTTGAAGACCTGTAAATTGCCGTTTTGAGGACTCCTGAGTTCTTCCTTAATAGAAGAATATCCTGGTGAGTTGGAAGCGTATGAACTGTTTAGCTGGCTGAAAAAAATGTCAATGAATAGCATCTCGGTTTTAATATGCACTGGAGCCGTGTAACAAAGCAGCCAATATGGTACATTAAGATGTATTTTGTTTTGTTTCGTTATCTGTTCTTGTTTTTGGCTTAATATGTGATAGGAGGTTGAAAGTTCATGATACAATGATGTTGCCTTAACTACATGATTGTAACAGCTCTGAGGTAAATATTAGCATACCGCTAACCCTTTCTGGCTAGATTAGTAAATAAATGACTCTTCAGTACCACAGTAGATAAACTGTGAGGTTAAGAATAGCATGTGATGATATGAGAACTAGGTTGTAAGACTAAACAGTGCGAAGAGATGATTTTAAAAATGTACAGTTCCTAATGGCTTGCGCCCGGTTGTGCAGGCTGGTTTTTCCCTTCTCCCCATTCGAGTGCCTGGCTGCCGTGACGTCCAGTGTGATCCAGGCTGCGTTGACTTCATCGCTGCCCGCCGTTGCCCCTTCCCCGTCCCGAGACTACTTCTATTGACCACTGAGTGGTAGGACTAAGGCTAGAGATCCATTATAGCGTTACGTTATCGCAGCTTATTATATGGTGTGACGTCATCGGTCGAATGCTCCATTCATTTCAACGGGGCTCCCCAACGTTCGCACGTCTGTTATTTTTCGATAACGGACGGGTTGGTCTATAACAGACCGCTGTCAATGGCAACAAGACTTTTCACTGCTAAAGTGACTTTTCAACAAGACTCTAATCAGCTGCTGTGATGGACAACACCTGTTGTCCTGGCTACCTAGCTGTTGCATTGCGGTGTTCCACAACGGCACTGTTTTGTTTTGCGCAGCAACAATCTTAACATTAAATAGGCCTAAAGAAATGTCCCCGCCATGTGTGAATCATTTAAGTATATCCATATAATAAGCGGGTTAACTTTCGGCGAGTCGGTCGCTTTGTGGAATAGCAGCACTTCAGAGAGAACCTCCGCTCCGCGTCGGGGTCTAAAGATTCTCTCTGTCGTGCTGCTATTCCACGGTAGCGACCTTCTCGCCGAACGTTAACCCTTACTCGACGTATTGGATACCCCAGTGTCGACGCACTGCTACTACAGCTCGCGTGGCCCGGGAGTTATATACAGGAAGTATATCAATCTACATTTCTAGCCGTTTTTATCGATATAGCAAACCAACTGCCCCTAAATTACAGTTCTAAATGCTCTTACCGAACTCGGCACATGTGTTTTTTTCACACACAGCTTGGCCTCGTGTTGTTATGCTTATGGTCGAAATCGAACATAATCATTTGAACCCAGGCATCATAAGCACATGCAACATAAATGCTTGTAGTCTATATTTTGTACATCCAAAGGTTCGATAGATGTCAAAAATCTACTTTTTCGGAGGGAAATGCACCTTCGTGATGACCACAGGTATCATGGGACATCTTCATGTGCTCAACAGTCATTGGGTAACGCAGTCCGTCAGCCGCTGCTAATTTGCATAACTTTCAGGAGAGCTCAACTTTTGACGTGCCACCGGACCCACGCTCGCCGTGCCGGAATCCCAACATGCTTTGCGAGTCCGGTAACGACGATCTGCCGCATTTCATTGAAAATGAATTGAAGGCGTTGGTACGGCTTGCATCAAACTGACAAATGGACTGGCACCGTGAGCCCACGGACATAACAGGATCCCAGTACGGTACCGTGCAAATTCTGAATCGAAACAAGGACTGAGTATTGTTTTTTTTAATCGACAGACTTTTCTCTCTTTTTTTTGAAAACCCCGGCCCCTTTTTGTTTCCCTGAGATCTCAGAGGTATTTTATTTCCTTTTTTTCTTTTGGTTGTTGGATCCAACATTTTGGTCACATACAGACTGTATAGGACAGGGGTATTCAATTAAAAGTCCCCGAGGGCCAGTTTTTCAAAATTCCCCCCCCCCCCCCCACACACACACACACACACACAAAAATAAATAAATAAATAAAATAAAATAAAACATGATAAGTCCTTTGTAAGCACAATACACACGCACTCACACCCACAGCAGATATTTAGTTTCTAGTGACAGGATGGGAGAACATTTCTCTCATAAAGGGCCTGCATTGTGGGGTGAGGTGCCTGCCTTGCTCTCATTGCCACCCACCCTTCAGTATTTTTTTGAAATGACATAAGATTATCTGTTAGCCTATATTTGCAGACTACGTTCATAAAGACACAGAGCACAAGACCTGGGCAAGCTGTCACCAGGAGACGACGTCTGGATCACAAACACTGCTGAGCCAGGTACGGTAACATCCGCACACAGCATCCCACGATCTTACCTAGTCGCAGGACCTCAGGGGACACTGCGGCGGCACCGTTACCACCTGATTCCTATGCCAGAGCAGGGGTCAGAGCGCGAGCAGCTGCCACTCAAGGCAGACAGAGGTGAAGAGGCACCTTCAACAGTAACGCTGACTGTGAGCTCACCTCACATCACAAGAACCAGGTCTGGCAGGGAAATAAAGAAACCGGACAGACTTGACCTGTGAAATGAATAAAAGAATAAAGAGAATGTGAAATGCTTACCTGTGAAATGTGCAAAGAGAATTTAAATGCTTACCTGTAAAACACACAAAAAAGAAAAACCTGTGAAATGAGAAACGCTTACCTGTAAAAAAAAAAAAAAAAAGGGAAAACAAATGTCATGAAAAACATGAATGTTGACAATATGAATGTGTTTGAGGTCAAACACACTGTAACACACTGTTTGTGTTATATCAGCTATATGGCTGAATGTTAATTGTTTGTTGTTATGAAATGTTTGAAATGAAATGAAACCTTTATCTTGAAAAGTTAACAGGAAAGAAAATCTTGTAAGGTTAAGGAATATGTTTGTTATAATGATTTCAGGTTCACAGCAAACTTATTCAAACTCATTTTCTCTTTAACTTCCAGTAAGGGGGATGTGGTGTTAACCAATGTTTATGTAATGGACCTGCAAAGGGCTATACCGATTCTTACCACTAGAGGGAACCCTGGACCCTAGATATATATAAGCCACTACACTGTACGTGTACGTCAGTTGAACAATCAGTTATGCACAGTAAAGCTCACGAACGTTACTCGAGTTGGCCAGTGTTTTATTCAGTGTTTATTAAATCACACAACATCAACTACCCGTCAAGTGGTATAAGCTCAGCAAAGGATTCAAACCAGATTCACCTTAGGATGATAGTCTCTTGAACAGATACATGTTAGTCTGCCACTCTATTCCAATAGGGTCACTTGTCTGTGTGTCTGCCACTCTATTCCATTAGGGTCACTTGTCTGTGATGTCATTATGGAGATGGTTCTAAAACCTCACCTGAGTATACAGACACTCATTTAGCAGCAGGACACTGAAGAGTACAGTTGGATCATTGTTTCCTCCTGGACATTTACACACGCCTCACATAGTATGGGACTCAGATGGACAGCAAAAGTCAGGGGTGCAGGCCAATCATCATACTGTAAGTACATGATCATATCAGTAAGCATAGGTTTTATAGCTCAACTTCAACATGAAGACACACACACACACACACACACAAACACAAACAGAGAGAGAGAGAGAGACAGACAGACAGAGACAGGGGGAGACAATGTTCCAGAGCTCCTACAACTTTCTACTACCCTACAAGTGGTATAAGCTCTGCAAAGGATTCAAACCAGATTCACTTTAGGATGATAGGCTCTTGAACAGATACATGTTAGTCTGCCACTCTATTCCAATAGGGTCACTTGTCTGTGATGTCTGCCACTCTATTCCATTAGGGTCACTTGTCTGTGATGTCATTATGGAGATGGTTCTAAAACCTCACCTGAGTATATAGACACTCATTTAGCAGCAGGACACTGAAGAGTACAGTTGGATTATTGATTCCTACTGGATATTTACACACACCTCACATGGTATGGGGGGACTCAGATGGACAGCAAAAGTCAGGGGTGCAGGCCAATCATCATACTGTAAGTACATGGACATCAACACAATACTATCATATCAGTAAGCATAGGTTTTATAGCTCAACTTCAAAATAAAGACACACACACACACACACACACACACACAGAGAGAGAGAGAGACAGAGAGAGAATGTTCCAGAGCTCCTACAACTTTCGGTAACACTTTACTTAAAGCCAACATTATAAGCGCATTTATAACAAATTATAACACACATTATAATTACTTACAACCAGGGCTCTAAATTAACTTTTTCCACCACCAGCCAATTTGGCTAGTAGACATTTTTTCTTACTAGCCAAATGGAAGGTCAACTAGCCATTTTTTTTCTCACCAAAATAAACCATGCGTTAATTATGTTGCTTTTAATTATTTTATTAAACTAGGCTATGTCCTCAACACAGATAAACAATATAAATATTATACTCAATATAATTCAGTCTATTCTATAATTATTTAGTAATTATATTTTTATTACCTGCATTTCATTATTTTTCATTGCATTTCCATATACTGCACAGACAGCCAAACACTAGCCTATTACCTCACACACCATCACCCAAACCTCATACAGTATAGGCCTACAACTCAATACAACACTAATGTCACACACATACCAGACTTTCAACATACACTAGCCAAACACACACACAACCAAACACTGCAAAACCTCTTATCCCCTACACAGCATTACTTTACACACAGTGGGCCAAATACCATGGACAATGCACAGAAGACAGACAGGTGAAGGGGAGAAGAGATGAAGGGAGGAGAAGGAGACGAGAGGAGAAGGACAGGAGACACCCGCGCGCACACACACACACACACACACACACACACACACACACACACACACACACACACACACACACACACACACACACACACACACAGTGCGTGAATGGTGTCTGCATTGTGTGTTTATGCTGCTGCTGCGTGACACCTTCAAGTTCCTCCAGGTCAAATTAATATTAGGTTTACTTACGATGCGCTTGGAATGACAATTACCGTTACGCTATGTCAACTAGATATCCAATAACACCACGGACACCACGCTTAGGCTACTTTGTTACGTTCGTCGCTAGTTTTTGTTATCTTTTTTTTCACTTACTCGTATATCCATGTCAAACGCGTGCAGGGTCTTTGCGATGGCGTGGGCGTTATTAGGAAACGACAACTCCATCGTTTGTAGTTGCGAGGACCTCGCAAATATCAGACGACTTCTGACGGCAACGACACTGTTTTGACAGACAGCTGTCCTGTCCCTTCACTCACCCACGCCGTTTTCGCTCCACCAATACTCTATTTCACCGTCACAACAGTTACGCTGCTATTACTTGCATTCATCGACACATAACCGTGCTTTAACCACTGCCACATTATTTTTCATCTGACAAACCTACAAAACCAAAGTAATCGGCGCTAGTCCGCTCATTGAACATATTTTATTAACACTAGTTCGAGCGGCGCGCGGGTATCAAACACGCAGCCAATGGATGTGAGGCTGCCTTATTGCGATTAACGGTCAGCCAATGGGTGTGGGCTACATCATGACGGTAGGACTAATGTTCATGGGTAATGTAGGCGACGTTTTAACGTTCATCAGACGGCAGCTACAGATCCGTGCGGGCAGCTGTTTAACGTTCAGTCGGCGCGCGCTACCGGCCAATTTGGCTAGTGGATGATTTTTTCTACCAGCCAAAATGATTTTTCACCCGCATTTGGCGTGTTGGCGTGCGTTAATTTAGAGCCCTGCTTACAACGTATTATGACTACACTCATAATGCTTCATGATGCTTTATATTAACAGTTATGAATAACTATGAATCTAGCTTATAATGCTTTATAAATCCAAGGGTGGCATGAGTGCTCATGACTGGCTATAAACAACAGGCTGCCTGATGGGGCTTATAGTACATTATGAGTACCTATACCCCTCTATGCACAGACCTGGATGATGAACTGTCATAAGGGCTCATACGATGCTATAATGTTTCATGTGAGATCATAAGTCGTCAATGTGTGCTCTAAGTAAAGTGAAGTTCATATGGATGCATCTATAATGCACTGTATAATGCACATGTATAATGCATCATAATGTACTGTAAGCCCCATCAGGCCGCCTGTAGTTTATATCCAGTCATGAGCACTCATAATACCCTTGGATTTATAACGTGTTATAAGCTAGATTCATGGTTATTCATTACTGTTAACATAAAGCATCATGAAACATCATCGGTGTAGTCGTAATGCGTTGTAAGTAATTATAATGTGCATTATAATTTGTTATAAATGCGCTCATAATGCGCTATAGATATGGGCTTCATAGAAAGTGTTACCCAACTTTCTACTACCCTACAAGTGGTATAAGCTCTGCAAAGGATTCAAACCAGATTCACCTTAAGATGATAGTCTCTTGAACAGATACGTGTTAGTCTGCCACTCTATTCCATTAAGGTCGCTTGTCTGTGATGAGTACAGTTGGATTATTGTTTCCTCCTGGACATTTACACACGCCTCACATAGCATGGGACTCAGATGGACAGCAAAAGTCAGGGGTGCAGGCCAATCATCATACTGTAAGTACATGAACATCAACACGGCACTATCACATCAGTAAGCATAGGTTTTATAGCTCAACTTCAACATGAAGACACACACACACACACACACACACACACACACACACACACACACACACACACACACACAAACACAAACACAAACACACACACACACATACAGAGAGAGAGACAGAGAGAGAATGTTCCAGAGCTCCTACAACTTTCTACTACCCTACAAATGGTATAAGCTCTGCAAAGGATTCAAAACAGATTCACCTTAGGATGATAGTCTCTTGAACAGATACGTGTTAGGGCTTCCGCACACCGGCTCCGACAAAGTGCTGAGCACTGCTCAGCTAAAATTTGATTCCATTGTTTTCAATAGAACCACACACACTGGCGCCGATGTCCGCGGACATTCTCCGATGTCGGATAGCAATTAGAGACGAGTTCTATTTTGTCGGCGCCGCCCATTGACTATCAATGCAATATTTGGGTGAAATTGGGTTTGGGGGTCCGAATTCTGTCGGAAGCAAAAGTGCGCCGCACTTTGTCGGAGCCGGTGTGCAGAGGCCCTTAGTCTGCCACTCTGTTCCAATAGGGTCACTTGTCTGTGTGTCTGCCCCTCTATTCCATTAGAGTCACTTGTCTGTGATGTCATTATGCAGATGGTTCTAAAACCTCACCTGAGTATACAGACACTCATTTAAAGGGACACTGTGTGAGATTTTTTGTTGTTTATTTCCAGAATTCATACTGCCCAATCAATAATGTTACCTTTTTCATGAATACTTACCACCACCATCAAATTCTAAGTATTCATTATGACTGGAAAAATAGCACTTTTCATACATGAAAAGGGGGATCTTCTCCATGGTCCACCATTTTGAATTTACGAAAATAGCCATTTTTAGCTGCAAAAATGACTCTACTTGGACCATACTAGAAAATATTTGCTTATTACTTAGTAAACGTTCATGTAAATATCAAATTTGGTGATAGCCAACCCAGTTTCAATGAGTGGAACAGTTGCAGTACCTTTTTTGACCATTTCCTGCACAGTGTCCCTTTAACAGCAGGACACTGAAGAGTACAGTTGGATCATTGTTTCGTCCTGGACATTTACACACGCCTCACATAGTAAGGGACTCAGATGGACAGCAACAGTCAGGGGTGCAGGCCAATCATCATACTGTAAGTACATGAACATCAACACAGCACTATAATATCAGTAAGCATAGGTTTTATATCTCAACTTCAACATGAAGACATTAGACACACACACACACACAAACACAAACAGAGAGAGAGAGACAGACAGACAGACAGACAGAGACAGGGGGAGACAATGTTCCAGAGCTCCTACAACTTTCTACTACCCTACAAGTGGTATAAGATCTGCAAAGGATTCAAAACAGATTCACCTTAGGATGATAGTCTCTTGAACAGATACATGTTAGTCTGCCACTCTATTCCAATAGGGTCACTTGTCTGTGATGTCTGCCACTCTATTCCATTAGAGTCACTTGTCTGTGATGTCATTATGGAGATGGTTCTAAAACCTCACCTGAGTATACAGACACTCATTTAGCAGCAGGACACTGAAGAGTACAGTTGGATCATTGTTTCCTCCTGGACATTTACACACGCCTCACATAGCATGGGACTCAGATGGACAGCAACAGTCAGGGGTGCAGGCCAATCATCATACTGTAAGTACATGAACATCAACACAGCACTATAATATCAGTAAGCATAGGTTTTATATCTCAACTTCAACATGAAGACACTACACACACACACACACACACACACACACACACAAACAGAGAGAGAGAGAGAAAGACAGACAGAGACAGAGACAGGGGGAGACAATGTTCCAGAGCTCCTACAACTTTCTACTACCCTACAAGTGGTATAAGCTCTGCAAAGGATTCAAACCAGATTCACCTTAAGATGATAGTCTCTTGAACAGATACGTGTTAGTCTGCCACTCTATTCCAATAGGGTCACTTGTCTGTGATGTCATTATGGAGATGGTTCTAAAGCCTCACCTGAGTATACAGACACTCATTTAGCAGCAGGACACTGACGAGTACAGTTGGATTATTGTTTCCTCCTGGACATTTACACATGCCTCACATAGCATGGAACTCAGATGGACAGCAACAGTCAGGGGTGCAGGCCAATCATCATACTGTAAGTACATGAACATCAACACAGCAGCACTATCATATCAGTAAGCATAGGTTTTATAGCTCAATTTCAACATGAAGACACACACACACACACAAACACAAACAGAGAGAGAGAGAGACAGACAGACAGAGACAGGGGGAGACAATGTTCCAGAGCTCCTACAACTTTCTACTACCCTACAAGTGGTATAAGCTCTGCAAAGGATTCAAACCAGATTCACCTTAGGATGATAGGCTCTTGAACAGATACATGTTAGTCTGCCACTCTATTCCAATAGGGTCACTTGTCTGTGATGTCATTATGGAGATGGTTCTAAAACCTCACCTGAGTATACAGACATTCATTTAGCAGCAGGACACTGTTGGATTATTGTTTGCTCCTGGACATTTACACACGCCTCACATAGCATGGGACTCAGATGGACAACAAAAGTCAGGGGTGCAGGCCAATCATCATACTATAAGTACATGAACATCAACACGGTACTATCATATCAGTAAGCATAGGTTTTATAGCTCAACTTCAACATGAAGACACACACACACACACACACACACACACACACACACACACACACACACACACACACACACACACACACACACACACACACACACACACAGACAATTTTCCAGAGCTCATACAACTTTCTACTACCATACAAATGGTATAAGCTCTGCAAAGGATTCAAAACAGATTCACCTTAGGATGATAGTCTCTTGAACAGATACGTGTAAGTCTGCCACTCTATTCCAATAGGGTCACTTGTCTGTGATGTTTGCCACCCTATCAGGGTCATTTGTCTGCAATGTCATTATGGAGATTGTTCTAAAACCTCACCTCACCTGAGTATATAGACACTCATTTAGCAGCAGGGCACCGAAGAGTACAGTTGGATTATTGTTTCCTCCTGGTCATTTACACACACCTCACATAGTATGGGACTCAGATGGACAGCAAAAGTCAAGGGTGCAGGCCAATCATCATACTGTAAGTACATGAATATCAACACAGTACTATTATATCAGTAAGCATAGGTTTTCTAGCTCAACTTCAACATGAAGGCACAGAGACAGAGAGAGAGAGAGAGAGAGAGAGAGAGAGAGAGAGACAATGTTCCAGAGCTCCTACAATGTTCTACTACCCTACAAGTGGTATAAGCTCTGCAAAGGATTCAAACCAGATTCACCTTAGGATGATAGTCCCTTGAACAGATACATGTTAGTCTGCCACTCTATTCCAATAGGGTCACTTGTCTGTGATGTCATCATGGAGATGGTTCTAAAACCTCACCTGAATAGCCTACGCTATTTAAATCCCCGAAACGCGGTGTGCCGGGGATGTAGTGGTTTTTCTTGCGCCGCCGCCGTGTTGCGTGGAGAAATGCTAGAACCATGCATTCAGAGAATTGCATATTCCCTATATATCATGCACATTACAAACCGTTGGCTATATTTCTCTAGTAGCCTACTGCTGATGGAGCGATGGAGGCTCGTGTCCGTCCTGAGGGCGACAGGCGACATAAAGCAGTAGCCTACTCATGACTCGTTTGGATTGAAGACATGGTGGATTTTTAACTGTGCTCACACCTGCCCACTGTCACCAGGTTTATTTTAGTGACAGTGTCATTGTTGACTGGATAAATGCTAGAATGTCTTGAAAAAAATAGTAAAACAGGCCTAATACACCAAGCAGGTAAATATTGTTTTTTGGCAAACCTAGGTCTGTAGCTTATCTGCACTACCCACGTCGTCAGCAAACAAATTGCACTGCCGATGTGCTAGCCTACCCACTAGAGGCAATGTCTTCTTGCGGAACAATGTCGGAGACGGGACATTTGAAACACACGCAGTGCGCACCTTGCCTTCAATCTGCGATGCGTGTCCAGCTGATTTATCTGTAGTATGTATGTAGCATGGGTGCATGTACCTTTAAGCACAGCCAGGTCAGGGTTGTCAGGTGGTCTGACGCACACTAATTGTCTGCACTTTTGTTTCCTTATAAAAGGCATTTTGCCGAGTACAGCAGGGCGGCACTTTTAATTCTTAGTGGCCATATTCGCCAGGTGTTGGTGTGGAGTCTGTGCATGTAGATCTGCACTCCACTGAATATGCCAGTTTGTGTGGGGTAATCTGTGACTGGGGCGCATCTCCTGGCTGTGAACCTGATTGAGTTGCTTACTGGCGTCTTGTGCCACATGGTGCTTGGGTATGTAGCACAATTTCTCGCTAAAGTAAATAATGTTGTAAAATACGTGCAGCATATCTCACTAGCTCATTACCTCGCCAGGTACCGTAATTGCGGTGTGCGTGTCCTTCCCTTCCTTGTTGCTGCTTGAGATGATGGTGCCACGCTTCCCTTGGTATGTTGCCACCCGTTTGTCCTATTATCTCCTGAATTATACAGCGACAAGTGTCTCATGTGTTTTCTGTACTTCTGCCTGTAGGTAGCCTGGCCATCTCCCGTACCCGCGGCTGTCAAGCCAGCTGGTTGCTGTTTTATTCAGGCTATTGACCGTGTGCGTAATTGTGGTTTGAGTGTGTGCGAGTGCAAGTGTGTGTGTTTGTGTGTGTTTTCGCATTTGTGTTTATCTGAGAAAGTGAGAGTTCTCTGTTTTGTTTTATTTTCTTGTGTGTGTATTTTTTTTGGTGTCAGTGCGCACCACACTTGTAAGTGGGCCAGTCCAACGCCTGCCACCTCATGCCCAGTAGTTTCATAGACGTTTGCTGTGTTACGGAGTCAGGGCCGCTGACAGGTTTGGCTGGGCCCGGGACCAAAAAAATATCAATGGGCCCCCCTTCCTCCTACCCCCCGCCCCCAACAACAAAAAAACACCAACAAAAAACAAACCTAACCACCACATTTTTTTCAAGACAGACCAGGCGCACCACTCTCACATGATATGCTATGTAATATTAGTCTTACCCATTATAAAAGAAATGACATTTCATAAGTGCGCTATCTGAAATTAGAATTCAGTAGCCTATGTATGCATACATCTTCGTTCTTGCTGGAGAACGGGCTTCTCGTGATCGTCCGCGCGGCGAAGCGATCATGAAAGTGCTTAACGGGGTCGCTGGACCACTGCACTCGAGAAGTCGTGAAAAGTGCTTTACGGGGTCGCTGGACCACTGCACTCGAGAAGTCGTGAAAAGTGCTTTACGGGGTCGCTGGACCACTGCACTTCGAGGAACATGAGTTAAAAGCGTATAGCAAAATTAGCGTGTTGGACAAGGTCGCTGGCCGTGGTGCTGAAATTACTGCCGAGCCCGAAACCAGATATAGATAAAATCTGATGCATGGGCTCGGGAGTATGGGGCTCCAACTGAGAGCTCGGACAATACCCACGCCCGCGAAATATGTGCGAGGTCTGAGCGGACACCCCCTGGCCGGTTATTGGGAGAGCGAACGGAACCGAGGAGGCGCGAGGGCGGACTCCCGGATAAAACGGTCGAGAAGATGGAGACGGGGGGGCGACAGGGGTGGATGGAGGGTACGAGCGAGAAGCGAGTTTCTGACTAGGAGCAGGTGAGTGGGGAATAAATACAGCGTTGATAATTGAGGGAATGAGATTCAGGTGGATAGGTAGGCGTGCCTGTACTAGCGCGCAAGGAACTGGACAAATAACAGACGAGCAGGAAATACAGAGAAGGTGTTAATTTAGACCTGTCAAATTTCATTATGCTTCTCCCGAACTTTCGTTTCGTAAACGGAACGACATTTCATAAGTGCGCTATCTGAAATTAGAATTCAGTAGCCTATGTATGCATACATCTTCGTTCTCGCTGGAGAACGGGCTTCTCGTGATCGTCCGCGCGGCGAAGCAATCATGAAAGTGCTTAACGGGGTCGCTGGACCACTGCACTCGAGAAGTTGTGAAAAGTGCTTTACGGGGTCGCTGGACCACTGCACTCGAGAAGTCGTGAAAAGTGCTTTACGGGGTCGCTGGACCACTGCACTTCGAGGAACATGAGTTAAAAGCGTATAGCAAAATTAGCGTGTTGGGCAAGGTCGCTGGCCGTGGTGCTGAAATTACTCCCGAGCCCGAAACCAGATATAGATAAAATCTGATGCGTGGGCTCGGGAGTATGGGGCTCCAACTGAGAGCTCGGACAATACCCGCGCCCGCGAAATATGTGCGAGGTCTGAGCGGACACCCCAAAAAAGCCAATTAATGAAAATAGAAAAGAGAGGAACTAAGCACCCCAAACACAGCAACCAAAGCCAGGACCCGGCGAGCGAATTCACGAGCAGAGCGCCATCTGAGCCTTTCTCAGCTCGGAGGGATGAGAACGGAAGTATAGCTGGTAGGCATCCGAGGACCAACGGCCAAGTGTCTTGATTGTCAGCTCCGGGAGGCCGTTGGAGGCGGCGGTAGTAGCGGCGCCTATGCGAAACGAGTGAGAGGAATAGCGGCCCGCAGGGATGCCCAACAGCGAGATGACGGACTTGAGGTAGATATCGAATAGATGTCCGGTAATCGGCCTCCCGTCGTCTGAAACGAACAGAGGGTCACGGGAGGCGGCGGAGGATGAACGATAAGCGATGTACCGGGACAGGATCTGATAGGGCTGGAGATGGGAAGCCACGTTGTAAATGAGAACAGCGTGGCCTTTACCCAGCTGGTCGGTTTTGCTAAATTTGACGATGTATCGGATAGAGTCGGCGTCAATAACGCGGAGGTCGCAGACTCGAGGATGGACGAGTGGGTTAAATGAGGCGCTGCCAGTGGTGAATTCGCTGCGTCTGAGTAGCCAAAAATACGCTAGGACGAACATGGCGGCCAAAGTGAAGTCCAGGTGAGGGGACAGAAAGCCGCGTCTCAGGACTGCCAGGCAGGCCGCGAGCAACCCGGCCGTGATGGGGAGCCGTTTGTCTGGGGCAGACGGTTCCGCCTTATGCATGCCCTTAAGCAAAAGGGCAATGTGCGGGTGTGAACATGACTCGCAGGGTAAGAGGTGCCGCCGGTCGGGGAGATCATCTCTGCCATAAACAGGCCCTTTACGGGAGAGTGATGTGGAGACTCAAGCAAGATTCGCAGGGCGGCCCAAAAGCAACCCATGGAAGGAAATGCGTTGATCGTGGAGCACCATCCGTCCGGATGGCGTTGGCGTGCGTAATGAAGATGGAAACAACTTGGGTGGAAAAGAGGGAATGGAGTGGCACAACTAGGATGAAGTATCCTGAAGCAGCACCTGACTGTCCGGAATGTAGCGTCCATAGCGCTACGGCGTCCAGAGTCATGCAGGGGCATGAGTCTGGAGGCAATGTGGCGGTTGAGTTAATGGAAATCGCATCTGAGGATGGAGCATCAGGCACGAATGTTATGCCACGGTGGCGACCATGAGCATGGGCTGCGGCGAGTGGGAACATTGGCCTGCGGCCATCCAGAATAAGCGGTGGAGGAATCGGGATAGGAGTGGTGCATTAGCTGCACTCCATGTCGAAGATGGTGGCCTTGATTCTTTACTTCGGTATCTGATGCCGTCTGGGCCCAAGTAGAGGTAATGAATGCATGGGCAGCAAGAGGCCATCCGAGGAGGGCAACGCAGAGATCAGCAGACGTAGGCAAGAGAAATGCAGCTGCAGGTTAAAAGGAGGCAGCGACATTGGGTGGACTGGAGAGAGCAGCAGCCGGCGAAGAGGCGGCAGTTGCGAGTGGGTTAGAGGGCGGCAGCAGTGAGTGTGGTGCGGCCGATGGTGGCACGTAGAGCAGGAGCACAAGCGGAGGCATGAAGAGCGAACAGTAGTATACAGCAGTAGCAGAGCATGAGCATGTAGAGCAGGCGGTGGCCTGTAGAGCAAGTGGTAGCAGAACCGCGCAGAGCGGGGGAGTGCATGGACCCACGGGGAGGAATCTCAGCGAGATGGAAGGCGGCGGTCAGAGCGGCCGGAACCGTGGGGCCGGCAGCCTCAGCGGTCAGGCGTAGGCGAACGGCTTTCACGGCCTGGCGGAACCCTGGGCACTCGAGTAGATCGAGGGCGGCGGCTGGGATCTGGAGAGTGTCCGGGTTGGTGCTGGCGCCTCGGCGGAGATGAGTGGAGATGAGAGGAGTGAGCCAGCAACCGTCGCCATCAACGCGGAGCAGGCTACCGAGGCAGTCTATCCCGCAGGGGAGAATCAAGTGGCAAAGAGAGTAGCAGCGGCGATTGAGGGGGTTTGCAGCTGCCTGCGGCATGCAGAGTGCTGGAGCTAGCAGCAGTGGACTGGAAGATCCAATGAAGGGGATGGCGGCGCCGGTAGTCGGACCACGGTCAATCGGAGGATCCATGGTCAGAGGTGCGGCAAACGTTGCAGGTGGGGGGACAGAAGATCAGGAAACCTCATCGTGTAGGGAGATCCAAGGCATCACTAGAAGAGCATTGGGTCCGGGTACGGACGAGGCGGAGCGTTCGGCTGAGAATGCTGGCGAGTGGCAATGCTGCTCGCTGGCGTGGTAGCCGTTGCCGCGGGAGCAAACTGCTTAAGTCAGGGAGAGGGAGAGGAGGCGTCGACTCTGCGCCTGTGAGGTGAGGAGCCAGCAGACAGATGGAGAGCAAGGAAAGGCACCCGAGGTATAGGCACATCGAACGCTGCCGTGGAAGTGGGAGGCAGAGGCCCGCCTCGCGCAATGAGCAGGAGGGGGGTGCGGCCAGCGTAGAGGCTCCCGGAGGCAGGGAGACCAGAGCAAATCCGACACGGCTTCTGAGGAGTGGAACAGCAGTGGCAGCGAAGAGGTTTACCTTCCTAGCAGCAGCCACCAGAGCTGACTGACGGCTTTGGCGGCGTAAGACCACAAGGCAGGGCAACGGGCAACCACGGGGAGTGGGGGAGCAGATATAAGAAGCAGGACAAAAACCCGCTCACTGTCATCGGCATGGTGCGATCAGCTGATGAATAAAGTTAAACCCTTTTGGGTTGTTAGCATGGTGCTAATCTGCAGATGAGGGAGACCATGAAAATTAAGTGGAGTCAAACCACGGAAATGGCGTAAGGCCACAAAATGTAGAAAATAACGAATACATGCAAATAAAGAAATAGCAAAGAGGGCATAAGTAACTAGCGGGCAAAAACCTTAACAAAGCACGCCAAATAAAATTAGCATAGCATGCCTCGGTAGCAAGGTGCTCCATCACGAATTTATAGATCGTTTCCGTGACGGCACTACGAATGGCGTGAGACAGAGTTGGCCGGAGAGGAAACCGCGTGCGGTGAGGAACCAATATAGGTGAAGCACCGGGTGCTGAATAAACAAGTAGCATGCTCAGGAAACAAGTTGTGAGCTGGCGAATACACTATGGAGGTGATGGGGAGACGAGTGGCTCCACTCGAATTCAGCTCCTGAACCAAAGGAGAAACATGCACGCCAGGAGGAGAGGCAGGCTGCGTGTCATGACAAGCGAAGACGACCAGCCGCCATGACGGTTGATGATACGCAAGTGAAGAAACAAGTTATCGAGACAAAACAGCAAATGTGCGTGAGCGAGCAGAGAAGCACGAGAAACGCCTGGTTCCAATTCCGAGTGAAAGCAGTAATGGCTCGGAGATAAAGGGGCTGGCGGCGCATGGAAAGTTAGGCTATGCTTCCAACGTAAACTTCAGAGAGAAGGTCGACGAAACAAAGGAGCAGACAGCCCATCTGGGGAAAAAGCAGCGCACGTCGGCGATTAAAGCGTTGACAGTAGGCGATATAGACAGGCAGAGGGGATATCCATCCAGCGAGAGAGAAGTGGAACATCGTTGACATTGGTGAGGCGGCCTGGCCAGAGGGCGCGTCAGAACAAGGCGGCAGAAACCGAGAGAGAAGTGTGGCGTCCTCCTTGCATGGAGAAGGTCCACGATCCGGCGTGGAACACTGGCGGTCTTCAAGCGATGGAGGCGGGCGACGGAGGAGGCACCGAAACGGAGTTGCTGCATGGAGCAGAAACCGGCGTCGGGCCCGCTCAACAGGTGGAGAACTGGAGAGGCGGAGGTCGTGAAGAGACGTCGGCTCTCGCTGAGAAGGCGAGAGGGAGAACCGCATAGGGAACCGACCGAGAGCTCGGGCAACGTCTGCGCCGGCAGAAATGCGCGAGGTCTGGGGTATGAAAGTCTTCCGTGGAAATGGCGACTAGGAGACCGGTTGGAAAGGAGGGATGCAGTGCTGGAGGTCGGAACCCGAAGCGTGGAGACCAACCTGGCGGCGGCTTTGGCGAGAGAAAGAAAATTCCTGTGAGCGAGAAGCGAGTTTCTGACTAGGAGCAGGTGAGTGGGGAAGAAATACAGCGTTGATCATTGAGGGAATGAGATTCAGGTGGATAGGTAGGCGTGCCTGTACTAGCGCGCAAGGAACTGGACAAAGAACAGACGAGCAGGAAATACAGAGAAGGTGTTAATTTAGACCTGTCAAATTTCATTACGCTTCTCCCGAACTTTCGTTTCGTAAACGGAACGACATTATTAACAAAGTAGCCTCACAATGATGCATATCCATAGTAGTAAATGATCTATCCATCCAATTACTACTATCCATGCATTCTTGCCAACATTTATTTAGAAATTAAACAAAATAAATAGGATTCACATTGTCATTAGTAACACAAGTGTAAGTGTAATTTACTTTGGCAATTTGAAGGCTTGCACATCAAAACGTGCCTGACTGAATCAGCTCCCGTTTGCTAAGCTGACTTCAAGTGACGTGTGATGACAGTGAACAAGTGAGCAGCACACCAAAGACGTCAGTGGAACACAGATCTTGTGCTGTGCTCCCTCATCAAAGTCTTCCCACACCAGGAATAACCAAACACAGGAACAAGTCAAGTTGCAGAAATGTATATGCAAAACGAATCTACACTGCATTTCTCCCCACAAAGTTAACAGGTTGATAATGTGTTAGCATTTGCACTAAGCCGGGATATATATTGTGGTGTCCCCCCTGGTTGCGTTAATGGAGGAACAAGTCAGAGAGGCTGGAAAACTGGGTCTAACGGCAATGGAATTGGGAAGGAATCCTTTAGGGACGTTGCCAGCTGGTCTTCGGTAGCCCCGAGTCGTGGCTGAAGGACAAATGACTGACCATGCTATCCTCATACCTCTACCAGAAGAACCTACTGGGCATCGTTGTCGATGAGGTTCGATGAGCCATGACCTAACGATAAATGGATGGTTGTTCTAGCTTTCCTGAAAGAACTCGGAAGTCAACGAGGAGCACGTCACGTTTAATGGTGAGTTTTACAGACTACCATACTGTTGATGTAGCCTACATAGGCCTACTGGTAAACATGATGCAAAACTTTCGCTGATAATTATATCACAAGTGCTTGCTTTACATCGTAAACAGTTGGCATTCTGGTTAGTTTACTCATCATAATCTTAGCACCGAGAGGGATCTGAATAAATGTCGCAATCTTGGTCAGATAATGTTATGTCCGTGTAGGTTAGCCTAATCAGTGTGTCTTGCCTGTGTGTGAGCTTCAACGCAACAGCTTTACAAAGGGCCTATCCTTGTCCTCCGGAATGACCATCAAGTTCAACAAGTAGTAGACCAAACGAATCTTACTTGAAAGATGACTCAGCAAACGTGTGAAATGCTTGATATCGTTTGCTGCCGTCTTTCATTGTGTTTCGTGGTGTGTGAAACTGACATCCAAAGGGTCTCACTATGCTACAAGCTAACCAGTAGAATGTGTTGACCGCTTTGTGTGAACTGCTTATGTTACACGGACTCATAACACGTTACAGCCCATGTCAATGATTTCATATGCACCTTTTTCAATATCTGCTGTATTGTTTAAACTAAGCTCTTCTCTGACCACCAGGAATGAAAGGCCTTCCTGCTCAGTTGGGAGAACAACTACAGCAAAGAAGGTGAGTCACTCTTGTAGTAGGCCTGCACCGATTGTCATTAGGAGGCAAGGTGTGGCTGTCTATTAGTATACCTGTTAACATCATGCACCATGTCTTTCAGACATGCATGTCATGGCTTAAAGGGACACTCCACCCATTTTGCATTAGCCTTTCCATTGATTGACACCCAGTCATACTTTTGAATGGTCTTTCAAAAATCTCTCAATTCCCCCTGAGATTGGAGAAATCCACATTCATCTCTTAACACTTCCTATGTCAATGATGTAAAAATGGTCATTTTGCATCATCGACATAGGAAGTGTAAGAGAGGTGGATTTCTGTTGAGACTACAAGCCTTTTTCCCACCTTTTCAACCCCGCCCATAGGGGGTTGGACCTAATGCTCTAACAGACCTATCACAGATCAGTGTCCCAGTGCTTTTGAAATCACTGGCATTGAGGCTCCAGTAAGCAGTGTTGCCAGATTGGGCTGTTTCCCACCCAATTGGGCTGCTTGGGATGGCCGTCTGCGGGTAAAAATGACATTTTACAGGAAAACTCGCCCAATCTTTCCCATCGACATCAATAGAATTGGGCGGGATTTAGTGCTTCCAGGCGGGTTTTGAGCATTTTTTGGGCTGGAAATCATCAGCCTCATCTGGCAACACTGCCAGTAAGTCACTGGCATAGCTGGAAAGGAGAAGCTGGAGCACACTGCAGCTTAGTTTTCAAGACTTTATTTTGTGCACACACCCGACCAACGTTTCGGTGTTGCTACACCTTCTTCAGAGTCAAATGATAGCAAGAGAGAGACACACATTTCAGGACTTGACATGCACAGGTGATCCCACTTGGTTTGGTTAAATTGGTCTCATCTCATTGCAGGTAATTGACCCCACCCCCCAACACCAGGACAAGATTGCAGACTCTTGCAGGACAAGATTGCAAATTCTTGAAAACTAAGCTGCAGTGTGCTCCAGCTTCTCCTTTCCAGTGATGTCTGTCCCACTGTGATGCACCTGCAAGCAGGGTTGCCAGATGAGGCTGATGATTTCCAGCCCAAAAAATGCTCAAAACCAGCCTAGAAGCTCAAAATCCCGCCCAATTCTATTGATTTCTATGGCTAAAATTGGGCGGGTTTTTCTGCTAAATGCCATTTTTACCCGCACACGACCATCCTAAGCAGCCCAAATGGGCGGGAAACAGCCCAATCTGGCAACACTGCCTGCAAGATGAGGGAGGGATGATGCATAGAGTCCCAAATAACTGGGTGTGGCCTGTGGAACTTGAGCATTGCAGTGCATTATGGGGATTGTTGTCACAAATCCACAAGCACTAAAAAGACATTTTCTGCCTTTTCTTGGCCAAGAAGGCACCAAATTAGAAATGTATGTTACTATTCTACTATACATATGACCCACTTTCAGTAACATATTCATGTCTCCACCGGTGGAATGCCCCTTTAAATGCCATCTGCAGTCACAGAAGATGGGACACAGAGAGCTGCTACATATGGAGAGAGTGCCATTCAACAGTCAGCCCACCCAACAGGACAGTTTGCACTAGGTTGGATCACAGCTTATTGAAGCAGCAGTGGAGCCCTAGTCCCTTTTATCTTTGATCTAACATATAGTACATAACCAACAACCTTCCTGTTTTCAAAGTGTTGCATGTGCAGGAAATCCCAGGTTATGTTGATTAAAAGGATGAGTAATTTTGACAGTGAAACACCACAGCGTAGTAGCTGGCAGTGCTTTGGCAGTGCTTGGCAGCAACCACGTACATGCTGTTGTACAAATGTGTATGAATGACTGTTTTTGTATAGAAGAACTGTAAATAAATTTACACATTTGAAAAAACTGTTGCCATGTTTTTTTTCTTTGAACAGCAATTATCAAAAAAATGTAAAGAAGGAAGAAATATTGTAGACTGTTTAGTGTTGAACGTACTGTTTAATTTACTTCAAGTGACACAACATACCTTAAGCTTTTTTTAAGCATTCACAGAAAGACAACAGAATCTTGTAAAAAGTTGCACTGGGTTATTTTATATACACTAGTTAAATTACACAATTAAATTATTTACATACATTATTACAGTACATGCATTTACTCCACCAATTTTATAATAGTCTTGGCGCTCTTTCAATTTAGCTTTGATCCTGCGCCACAGGTTACTGCTTTTGCAATTTATCAGAATGTCATGATTATAGGCCGGGAGCCACGTATACCCCTCAGGATGTTTTTTGCTTACTTTTTCTTACTATGATTTCCTGTTAGTCTATACCCTGGGCCATAACGGGTTGATAGGGTGCACTCCCAACTCGGCCTTGTTTGGTCTCAGGGCTCAAAAAAACATCTTTTAAGGAAAAGCTGCAGGCGAAATTATATACTTGTAAATAATAAGGTACTGTAACTGCAAAAATGGTCCTAGAATCCTGTAAATTGTCATGGGTCACCCTATCACATAGGGGAACCAACCTGAAAAAATGTCAGGGCTTGGGGCTTTTCTTCTGTCAAATATCATCTTCAACATACCCAAAAAGCCCCAAAAATACTTGTCCGCCTGACAAATGGCCTTCAAATTTGATCCTTTTCAAGTCTGCTATGATGTGCATTAGTCCCTGAAATGTAAATGAAAAACTACCCACGTTCATGAGCTTCAATTTAAGTCCAAGAGGACCTTTCTAGCTAGAGTACAACAGCTGCTATGTCCAAAGTTATTCACAATAGCCTATCCGAAAATAGTAGCCTACTGGCAGGCATTCAGTCACTTTCAGGCATTACCAATTTAGACTAGAAGCATTTCCAGAAAAAGGCCCTTTATAAGAGTGTTAGAAGCATTTTTTAGTAAAAGTTGGGAACCTTGCTTTCTAAGACAATTAAGTACCCTGATTTCAGCTAGCCAGGTTTCCAAGCTGAATTTTGAAATTTTGACCATGAAATGGGCAAAAAACAAAATGGCCGCCGAAATTCTTGATTTTGGGCAGAATATGTATTCCTGCACTTACACAAAGGTAAAATGTCATGGCAAAAAGATAAAAAAAACTATAATTATGCATTTTTAATAATGTGATATTCTCGTAAACTGGCATTCAATAGCAATAGTCTCTGTAAAAGCACATCATCATACACGATTGTCATTCAATAAGATTTGGAAAGAAGAAGAGAGAGAAAGAAGATAGTAACACTAAAAGACTAAATATTAGGATATGAATGTCCATCTCTATGGGAGCACACACTCAGCTGTACGATTAGCTGAAGACCTTTGCAATCACGCCAAAGGTCCAATCAACTGTGTCGTGGGCGGGATGTCCTCCACTTTGTCAAAACCGAATGGTTGCACGCGAATAAGCCACTTTGATGCCAAACCTCTCTTCAGCTGTCGGCAACAAGGATGTCTTGAGAGATGGCTCACTCATCTCCTTCAGAGAACCGGGGACATATTCATGTCCTAATGTTCTCTTTCAGTCGAACCGTTCGCATATATGGGAGAGTTACAATCACTCCCGATTGCAATTTGCTGGTCCAAACTAGGCAGAACTCCAAGAGCCTCCTGTCATGCCGCGATCACACCGCCGGCGTTGAAAGAGCTAAAATGCTGCTAACTCCTGCCTGGAAAGCACAGGTCAAGGGCGTTGAACGCGGCAAATGATTCAACCTGAAGCGTTCGGCCAGGAATCTTGATCAACCGAAGCTTGTGTTTAGAAAAATGTGAACATTCAGCTGCCGCCGAGCTCATTACATATTTTTAGATGAAGTTCAACTTTTGACGCCCTCTGCTTTTTACACTTTCAACGTCCTCGCCTCTAGAAACGCGCTTGCTGCTTTCCAAGCTTCTCCTGCCTCTTCTCCCATACTAAGTCTTTACTTCCGCATCTTTCCACACGTTCATCGCCCGCGGTGTGTTCGCACGGTAAGAATAGCATTCCCATCACCCTACAGACAATCAGTGGTCGTGCCCAGAACCCTATGTTCCCCTGGCAACGTGGTCACATCTAGCGGGTAGAACCGGACAAAGGTGGCGGGGTTGGCCCAACCAGCCGCTCTGCACACCGCGCTGGTAAAGTAAGCCCTAATCTGAGCCGGGGGTTGGTGACCCTTGGACATTGGCAATGGTTTGAACAAACCATTTGGAGACCTCTATTTCAAAACTGTGAGCTCTGTAGAGGGCTTGATGAAGCACACAACAGTGTTCCTAAAAGAGTGAGTCCTGTTCATGTAGATGCGTAAAGCGTGCACAGGGCACAAGTTGTGTTGTCACCTCTCTTCCACGGATCTGAAAGGTGGTGTGCAAAAGCAGTTTGTAGGGGCCCCCCTTGGAGGGGCTCAAAAGGGGCCCCACACATAGCCTCCAGTACTAGAGAGATATCCCAGGGGATAATCCTTTGACGTAGCACGGGCCGCAAGTATCTAGTGGATGGGAACCGAATCCTACATGGCACGATGAAATCGTTGTTAAGTAGACTTGAATGGTAAAGCCTTGTCTCCCCCCGATAAGTCTTGTAGAAAGGACAACAGCGTCGATGCTGAACACTGAAAAGTTGTCTTGTCGCATTGGTCACACTAGCATTCGAAGACGGACCACTTCAGTTTCATACAGTGTCCCAGTAGATTAGGCCCTGGCCCCTTGAATTGTCCTGATAACGTTATCCAGAAAACCGGTTAGGTTCAAACGTTCCCTTGCCAGACCCATAGGTTCAGGTGGCCCCTGGGCTGGGGGATGTCCTCCTCCTGGTCCGGAGCCAGACTCAAATCTACAGGCGGGGATAAAGTAGCAGGAGGAGGCGAAGCCCCTACGCTCTCAACTGAGGCCCCTGAGCCCCGTGGGCTAAGGGGGGACAAACCTTGAGAGATCTCGCCTCCTTGCAGGAGGAGAAAAAGGGAGGCGTCAGGCGAAGGCGCTCGTGGTCCATTATGCAGGACTTTTAGAGTCTACAAGCGCGCCGTGTGTGGTGACAGGGTGCGCTTTCGTGCCAAGCGCAGTGGCCTGTGGTTGCCCAAGGGGCTCTGAGGCAGCTGCTCAAGCTGAGGAAGCCACTAGGGTGGTGGTCAGTCCCTGCTGTATGAGATTATCTTTGGTGGCAGGGAGTTGGGATAACGAGTCGTTCATCGTAGGCGGGAGATCGGAGCACTTTGCCAGAGGGGAGTCAGAGTCTGACTCCACTGAAATGCGTTGCCAGCAGTCGACCGTAGTCAAGAGAACAAAGGGACAGAGCGGGCTAGAACTAGTCAAGCTTTCGTAACTCGTGTCGTTCAGGGTACTCGTGACTTCAGGAGACGTGAGTCCAAGGAACCGGGTACGCACAAATGTGTGTAAAGAACTTTTACTCCGTATTGTCTAATCTGCCGTGAGTAGATTCCGTCATTGTGAAGTTTCTTGCTACCATGGAGGACACTGTACATTCCAAATGTTTGATCTGCAATGTGTGATCTCAGGTTAAAAGAGAGTGTCCACCTACACAAAGCTGAGGCTGCCTTGGTGATCACAATGATGCTCTTTTATTGCCTGTGGCATTAACCCATTTCATAGCCTGATCAGAATCTACCTGGCTAAACTTGTGAGCCGATCTCTTGACCACAAAGTGGCCTTTTTGGAATTCAGACCCCATTGTGCATAATTAAGATGGTCATACCGCTTAAAGTAGGGCAACATCAGACTGAAAGAGTGAAAATGAAGATCACAGGTAGCTTCACATTGTGCTCTTGTGTATTGCAGCAGAACAGTAACCATATACTGCCATCAGTTCACATCATCCGATTGACTCTCAACAATATCATGTAGAAGATTTCTGTCCTTTTCCTGATCCTGGAATGAAATCAGTTCACTAATTGTCTGCGGATCATCACCATTAACCATCCTAGAAAGACAGGTAGAGAAGACTTGGCATGAGAAGACCCTAAAGGGATTGCAGAGTCAACTTGTGTGCCATGGATTTGTTGTATGCCTTTCCTGCCAGAACAAGTTCAACAGGGCCTTATCCAAGCAATCCACCATCCATACATTGGTCAGTCCAGAACCATTCATATGTTCTCCTATGGCCTTAGGAAAGTTCATTGGCACGTGAAGTCCACAGGCGAGGTATTCATTTGTTGTTCTATTCTGGAATTGCCCACTTTAACTCTTTAAGTCTGCAGTACAATGCTTGGTCAACTGTGATAACGCTGTTCCTGTCCAAAATGTGAAGATATGACAATGCATCTGTGTCCAAAGTATCAAAATCGTGTGCAGTAGCGAGGACTATTGGCAAATACCCCGCAGCAGTCTGTTGTTCCTTTGATGACAGTGACTGATTGAACACTAACCAAGAAGTCTTCATGTCTAAGTTTTGACGGTGCAAGAAGAAAGCTAGACCCGTAGCCTTTGCTTGTCTAGCATACTTGTGCTCCTTTACAGATTTGCCAAAGCATAATTCAGCAATGGGTGCTGAAAAAGTTGGTTTGAATGTCCTAGGAGTAATCCTAGCTCCATCAGGGCATTTGGCACATTTAATGTATGTCTAGTGGACAACTCTATATCTTTAACAGAATCATCAATTGGTTGGCCTCTCGTCCTCCTAATTGTGTTGCATGGGAAGTATTCTTCCCATCAAGTGTTTTATCCAGGATATCAATGTTATCACATGTGTAGTGGATGAATGTATCTGCCACAATGTTTGTTGGAATAATGGCACCACTGTCTTGGTTCAGTGTTTTTATAGTCCTCTCAGCTAAGGAGGTCCTGGACTTGGAGGACCTGGTCGTAACTCAGACAATAACCTGCCTGGTTGAATAGTCGTATTGGGTCTTTTACCCAATAGCTTGATAAGGAGTCCATTTTTTGCCATCACTGACACTATAAACAAGGGCTTCAGTCTCACTTAGAACTCTGCTTTGAGCAAATTTGTCCTTGCTACCAATTCCATCATCTTCAAGAGATGTCTGGCCACTAACAACCAGGCTGAGGAGCATGTATAGACTATCTGGAATGTATGCAATAGCATCTGATAGAATATTTAATTTATGTCTGAACACTTTTCAAAATGGCACAAAATAATAACTTGTGTTATATGTAACATTATGGTGTCATCTAGCGATTTCTGGACAGTTTTCAGAGAGCCAATACAAGTTCTAGTGATTTTTTGGAAACACTAAATACTTCACATTATGCTAAGTATTTCTAAAATACTTATGTAGCGGACGGGAGTTTACCGTCGCCTTTGTAGGGGTTAACTAACTCGTACCGTGGGGAGTATAGGACGGGACAGGATCTAGATCCCCCGCGCCCAATACTAATGGCCTCACTACTCCCAGACTGGCAGCAATGTTTGTCTTGGGTAGCTCCCTCGGGTTAGGTAGAGTGGGCTCCAGTAATGTCCGGTGCCTGCCTGAAGGTGTATGTGGTGGGGTGTGTCTCAGGCCACCCGTCACCACCCCACTACTATCCTAAACCAGCTACCCAAGTGAGGCGCCCCTACCCCCAGGATAGAGTAACTACTTATTATATAACACACACGTGACACTACTAATTAATAAGACCAGAAAACAGTAGTTATCATAACCAGCATGTAATAAAAATCATCACTCATCACATCCAACTCCCCTTCTCATAAATGGGATAACAGCCTAATGCCCGTCAGATAGGTAATGTTGAATCTGTTGAAATTATCAATTCCTATGAAGTTTCCCAAGCGATACAAAATCTATCAGCTAATAAAACCACAGGAATGGATCATATATCTGCTGAACATCTGAAATATGCCAGCTTTAGATTATACATACTCCTTGCCTTGTGCTTCACTGCTCTCATGTCCCATGGATTTCTTCCAGAATCCATGATGACAGTGCAGCTGGTTCCTGTGATCAAGGACAAAGCTGGAAAAGTGGGATCTTCTAATAACTACAGGCCCATTGCTCTAGCTAATATTTTATCTAAAGTAGTTGAGCAAATTATCCTGCAGAGAATTAATAACTTGATTAGCTCTACTGACCACCAATTTGGTTTTAAAGCTAAACATGGCACTGACATGTGCATATACATGTTAAAGGAACTGTTGAACAACTATAAAAGAAAGAATTCTTCAATTTTTATCTGTTTTTTAGATGCCTCCAAGGCTTTTGATCGATTAAATCATGATAAATTATTTAATAAACTTCGTACAGCTGGTGTCCCTAAGTACATAGTCAGAATACTGTCTTATTGGTATGCGCAGCAAACCATGCAGGTAAAATGGGACAACTGCTTGTCTGCTCCCTTTCATATAAGTAATGGGGTAAGACAGGGGAGTATTTTATCACCCATATTATTTAATTTTTACATGAACGACCTGTCTCATAAACTAAGATCATGTAAAACTGGCTGTATGGTGGGCAGTACAGTTATTAACCATCTTATGTATGCCGATGACTGTGTTATTTTTAGCCCTAGCTCAGCTGGTTTACAGCAGCTCCTCAATGAGTGTTCTATGTATGGGGAGCTGCAAGATATAAAATTCAATGAGCTTAAAAGTGTGATCATGATATGCAGGACTCTGGAAGACAAGCACATGACTTTCCCTGAATTCAGACTTTCAGGTAAGGTCCTAAACACCTGTAGGGAAGTGAAATATTTAGGACATGTTATCACTGACCAACTGACAGATGATGAAGATATTTATCGTCAGTGCCGTATGCTGTATGTGCAAGCAAACATATTGGCACGAAAATTTGGTAACTGCTCTGTAAATGTTAAGTTGACCCTCTTCAAGACATTCTGTTCTCCATTATACACTGCACATCTATGGTTAAACTATAAAAAAGCCAGCTTCCAGAGATTACAAGTGGCCTATAATGATGCTTTGAGGATACTTCTAAGAAGACCTAGATGGACTAGTGCAAGTGAGTTGTGTGTAAGCCATGGAGTCAATACACTGTCTGCATTATTGAGAAATATAATGTATAGATTCATCTGTAGGCTGAATGACTCTAAAAACCATAATGTTGTTGCAATGATAAACATTTCATACAGTGACACTCGCTGCACATCCCAGTTTTGGAAGCACTGGTATAAGTGTTTACTGTAAGAGAGTCAGTATGGTTGTTTTTTAAAGTTTATTTTTATATTGTTTGTATGCTCTTCTATATTTGTTATATGTCTGTATGTAGTCTTGTCCTGCTCTTGTATCTTATCTGTGTTCTTTGCCTGGATGGACCCAGAGTCTGTAATAAAGCAATCAATCAATCAATCAATCAATCAATAACTACTTCTCATCATAAACACTTCATGACCGATTGCCAGTGGTAAACAGTCCATTCACAGGTACACTCACATATTACCTTAAAACCTCTTATCACAAAAAAAAATAGCACACATCTGATCACAACATAACTCTTTCAGCGTTGGAAGTAAATACCGTGGCTGTGCAGTGTGTGTGTGTGTGTGTGTGTGTGTGTGTGTGTGTGTGTGTGTGTGTGTGTGTGTGTGTGTGTGTGTGTGTGTGTGTGTGTGTATCGCGGAGGCTTGCTCGGGGGCAGTGGTAGTCCAACAGTCTCTCCTCGTACCACCGAGTGTTTAGGTGTGTGTGTGTGTGTGTGTGTGTGTGTGTGAGTGTGCGCGCACGGGCTCAGCTCAAGTTCAGTTCAGTTCAGTTCAGTTCGATTAGCTGGCCGGCGTGTATGTTGGGTGATGTGTGTTATGGGGTGTAGTGCACCAAAGTTACCCACAACAACGTTACAACGTTGAGATCCCGTCAACGATGCTGAACTGGATGGCAGGGTAAAACACTGTTCACGCTCGAAAGGAAACCGGCTCTGCTCTTCACAGCTACTGGAGTACTTCTAGCTTTCAGAACGTTCATGGAAGAGGGAAGCGAAGCTAAAGATAGCTATCGATACCGCGAAGACAGTTTCACCAAAACAAAAATAACGACACTAAACGAGAAAGTATGGAATGGGTAAGTATAACGGGCCACACACCTTTACACGCTCCTGGTGTCACCGTGTTGTCCCTCGGAATACCACCGGTTTACATACACCCGTTCACTTTCAATTAGCCGGCATATAGTTGAGCTTCTTACTCAGGACCGTTACTCAACGAAATAACAAAACAAACGGATGTTAACAAAAGCGGCAATACACGACAGTAAAACTATTTCACATGTACTGCTCTTAAAACTCACTTTACTTCTAACAACATACGTCCGCGGTGCCCGGCCAAACTTCACTTCATCGTCTTCATCAACTTTACTTCATCTTCTTCCACTTCACATCTCTCCCGCGGCTCGCACACACCCCCTGGCTCGTGCCCCCCGCGCGTTCACGAGAGTCCCTGTCATTAAAGGCACAGGGCTACATCATCGCTACATCATCAATTTTCTTTACCATATAAACACACATAGGCTACAAATATCTTATTAGAAAAGCTAAATATTTGAAACGTTTTGGCTAACACCTACAATATTAGCATTATTAGCATTCTAGAAGCTATTTGATACTTTTTAAAATCCTCTATAGTAGATACATTCATCAAGAAACATTAATGGGACACAAAATGTTAGAAAAGAGCATTTATTTCCAAGTACAGCAATACTTGGTAAAAATGCCCTGTCAAAAATCGCATATTTTGGCAGCCATTTTGTTTTTCAAATTTAACTGTCAAAACCTCAAAATCCAGCTTGGGAACCAGTCTAGTTGAATTCAGCACACATAAATTATGTTAAGCACATAGGTTCCCAACTTTTACTAAAAAATGCTTCTAACATTCACAAATATGAAAAATGTGTCTAGACTAATTCGTATGGGACTTTGAACATCAATATTACATGAACCATATTATACAGTGTTTGGCCTAAAATGTGTAAAAATTCAATTTCTTTTCATTATTTCAAGTTTTTCTTTGTGCTTGTTCACCACTTGCTCTTCATTTCTTCAGTGAATTCTTCATCCTTCATTTCTTCAGTGAATTTGATTATTTTATTGGTTTGTTAGATGAAATAATACCCCAAATTAAAATTATTAACCCTTTAATGCCCTAGACTACAACCCGGAAAATGACTTAACTGTCAGAATGTGGGATAACGTTTGAAGTTAACGGCATAGAGCCACACATTAACACATTTCCCTATACAGTAATGACTCAATGAATGAGATTAAGTGTTGTTTTTTTTACACTTTTGACCACATTTAACCCTGTGAAACCTGAACCATGAAAGCAATGAGAGAAAATTCTAATTTTTTGGAATTTGCTTCAATATTGGTCCCTTATAAGAAATGTAAAAAAAAAATTCAAAATTTTGTTAAGGTCGCTGAGATATTTAATGCATCATATATGATGCATCAGGCTTTTAATGAATGAAAATTCCAATTTCATGACCATTGAAAAATGACTTTTAATGCATTTACAACTTTTTTTTAATTTAAAAAAGTTGTCAGACAATTTAATTTGAGGATTATCTTTAAATATTTAGTGAGATCCTGCCATTTTTTTAAGCCTATCCTTGTTTTAGCAGGACCATATTTTACATTTCCCACAGCCTGGTTGGGTAATTTTTTTAAAATCTATGTAAAAACATAGCTGATCGAATGCTCAACAACCTATTTATGAGTGTAATATAGATCATTATTCATTTTTGATGTGTAATTTGAATATATGGGTCCATTACTACAATTGGACCATTTCTCCATTCACTTCAATGCATTTTTTACGAGATCATAATTTCAACATTTTGCATTACATTTTCAAAATTGCAAGTAAAACCTGTTTCTTAAGGCAATATCTTTGTCTTGAAGTAAAACAAATTGTGTGTTTTGTTAAAGGATCGTCGTGATGTGTTTTGTAAGTTTCCCTATGGAGCAAATGCATTGATGGCTGACTTCCTGCCACCGCCGGATGGTGCTTATATGTCTCATCAGTTTTAGCACGATCTCTCTGCAACACGGTGTAAAAATATAAACTCTTCCTTGCTTAATTGCACAAAGCAAGTGTTCAAATTAAAGGATGTAGAGTTATATTTCGGAAATTTGTACACAAACCTTATGCAATTTGACGAAATCTCAGCGTTGGTCAGGGAAACCGCTTCTACCCCATTTTCCTGTTTTTCGCCGAGCTGTGGTCAACTTGTTGTCGACCGCTGCTCTCTTGTGGCGGTTTCCGCGTACTGCAGGACGTTTGGAAATGACACGCAGGATGTTTTTCAGATCGATTTTTTTTTGTGTCAGCGTGGAGAGGGCTTTGAATTTGATGAGACATATATGATGCATCCGGCGCGATAGGGTTAAACCACATTTCTGGACAAAATGCCTAATATGTCAAATCTTCTGTCTTTTCATTCTGTCAACTGTTGCTGTATTTTTTTCCCACCTCATTTTGCTGCTCATTTATCATTTACTGTATGAATTTTTAGTTATTATATTGGCATTAAGTGTAACCAAGTGGAACTTTAGATGTTAATTTTCCTAAAATAATAAATCATCAATATTGATAATTATAATTGCACGACTACGCCACTGGGGGAATTTCGCCACCCAGAGTAAACCTGGACTCCAATGATACCAAGGCACAACAGGTTCTGATAAACGTAGACAGAAATGTGTACTTCTTGTTTCAAAATAAAAATATTCTCTTTATTAACATATATTTAAAATAAGAAAATGAACATACATTAAAACTCCTGCACCGCCTAAAACAAAAAGGGGACGGGATTGTGCAGAGGGGGGAGGTCTGAGGTTCCTATGGTATAACTCAACCAGACGATCAGTGCAGGTAACCCGTGTCTACAATATTCCTATTTACACATATGCGCATAGGCATAGGCTACCACGGCAAGCAAGTGATTCAATCAGTAAGTCTTTCCACGTCAAGCAAGTGATTCAATCAGTAAGTCTTTCCACGTCAAGCAAGTGATTTAAACAACAAGTCTTTCCACTGCACGCAAGTGATTCAATCAGTAAGTCTTTACACAGCAAAGGTGATCTCAAACTGTGCACGTCACCCCTAAAGCTACAATAAGTGCGTAATGAGACACGGGGCCTGCACTGAAAGCGGTGGGAGAATAGAGCTTTAACAGGGTAAATATATTGCCTCGGTAGGCCTACGAACAGCAGCAATACTAGTCAGACCAGGAGAGGGGGGGGGGGGGGGGGGGGGGGAGGATAGGCGGCCGGGCGGAAATTAAACAAACAAAAACAAACATAACAGAAAAGCAAAACTAATTGGGCAGGGACAAAACAGCAGTAAGCAAGGTTGCCGACCCTCGACGGCACACTCTGAGGGGTGAGGCAAACAAACATTAGTGAGCGAAAGTCCATCATTAAATATATATATACATATAACAATGTTAACATGACACACCGGTACTCATACATACCTCAGCACAGGTGGACAGAGTGTGAGTTACCGATTGATACAGACAGGTCGCGCACCAAGGGAGAATCTCAGGCTCACCTAGAGATTAACACGGTAGTGAATACAGTGTTCTGAAGGTTTAGCAAACACAGATCACAAGTAGTTACATGAACACGTACCTCCACATTGACAAATATGTATTCACAACTGGGGCTGGTCATCCCAGGATCTGGCGCGCTCAGCCAGAGCGCAGCGTTCACCAGCACAAAAATCCCAAACACCGGGAGAGCTCCAGCTAAGCGCTCACTTTCAGCTGTTTTTATAAAACAATGGGCTAGCCGCCACTTACTGCGGAGCCACTCAGTAGCTAGCTGAGTCCATGACGTCAGACTAGTATGGGAGCTGGCAAGGGACAATGCTCACCTTGACCTTAAACAGGTCTACCCTGTTACATAAGCACCATCTCACTTTAGGCCTGACAACTCAAATAGAGTATGGAATGGCATTACTTTGATGTATACAAAAGGGGGCTTAGGCTACATATTTGTCTATACAACAGTGCTCAAGGTAATATTTGGCATCTGGACCATATAATAATAAAAATGGCAATAAAAGCTCATTTCCCCATTTAATTATTAAAGAATAGTAACCTATCTTGTAAAAGAAACACCACAAAAGTTTTGGAATGTTGGAATGTCAATTTTGGAATTTTGGCGCTGTGGCAGTTGGTGACCAACAGTTGTTACAAGCAGTGTTGCCCGATTGGGCGGGTGCCCGCCCACTTGGGCTACTTTTGACAAGCGTCTGCGGGTAAAAACGGGAAAAATTGGCCATTTGGCGTTTTTTTCTGCCGTTTTGGGCCCATAGAAGTCAATGTAATTTGTTGAATTTGGGCGGAATTTAGCGCATTTTGGCGGTTTTTGGGAGCATTTTGGGATTTGGTCAGACACATCTGGCAACACTGGATACAAGAAGAAATCTGACAGTTAGAACGTCTCTCTTTTGGGAAAAAGCAGTAAGTATTTGATTTGATATAATTACGTATTTGAAACTAAAATTATGATTACATTGGTGTTATGTATTTTACTCATACTTGAATTTAACTTTCAATTGGTTTTACTATACTATATAAGTTGTGAAGTTATTAGCAGCTTTGATGTTTCATAGCTAGCTTTTTTTTTCAGGCTCATTAAGCAGTTAACTAATGTGTATTATGAGGAAAAGTAAACATAACATGGCTAATGATTGTCTTACGATAGAGTTGGCTACCATCAAAACGTGGGAAATTAGATTGTTAACAGTTAACCTACAGTATGTCATGATTATGTAATGTAATACAAATGAGACAAGTGTCCATTTCATTCAGTCTAGTAATGCAGCTCTTTTTGGCGCATTACAGTTGCATATTTGAGAAAGGGGGAAAAAATCACCAAGCTGTTTTATCTTCTAGGGCAGTATGGAATCGGATATCGCCGATTGCCATGGTCTGAGGTGCTTCATCTGTGGTGGTTCTGGCACTGAGGTGCAAAAACTATCAATGGTCAGACAGAAAGGTTACGAGCAGCTATTATTCTATTGTAAGATCGTAGATGATGCAGTCTTGATTAACAGACTACATGAGGACTGGAGGAAGGGAGATGACCCAAATTAAGACGTTCAACAATGTAAATCATGTGTGCTTATAATGCAGATAAAGCCCGGAAGTTGTATCGTGCATGACAATCGCTTCCAGGGCATTTGTTGGAGACAGCTAAGAGACGAGGGGATGCCTGGGGAGTTGAAGTTGCTGGTCGCCTGTCCGGAATAATAGATTTGGTCGCTGAAGAGACATTGTATCATCTCAAGTGCCGGTCCTTGTTTGAGAACCCAGTAACCAACTCTGAGGTATTACTTTTCAAGACCATAACTCTCTGACTTTACAAAGGTACTGAACCAAATTATTTCAATTAAAAAATATTTTCCACCTTCAGGTTGGACGGCCCATCGATGAGGAGAGACAGCTGCTGTTTGAAAAAGTATGCACATGGTTGGATGAGGAAGTGGAGCATGGAGTAACAAGTCTCTCTGAAATCCACAAGAAGATGGAAGAGCTTGAAACCCACGGAGGACAAAAGTTTTACATATGTACGACAGTACTAAAAAAAAAAAGCTTCAGAGACATTATGAAGAATCACTCTGCTTCACATCAGATGAGAGAAGAGGGGACATTGTGTGGCTAAAAGACACTACCAAGCCAATACTACGAGATTACCGCCAACAGGTCATTGACCCCATGCAAACCACTGATGATGAAGCACTCAAAGAGGTCATCATTTCCACTGCCATTAACCTAATCTGTGGAGATTTGGCAAGAGTTCCACTGGATGAAAAGCAGTACCCATCAGTAAATAGCATGACCAATACACAGAGCCAACTGGAGTTGATTCCTGACAGCCTCAAACAGTTGTTGAAGGCAATTGTGAAAACTGATGAGAAGGTGGCAATCTGGGGACAGAACCTGCTGAAAGCATACCGCCCTCGATCTGGAGTGATGCCCTCCCAACTAGGACTCACAATTCAGCTTGACCACATGTTTGGATCCAAGTGGTTGATTGACCGTATTCATAACTTAGGATACTCTGAATCCTATGCTGAGCTTCATGATTACAAGTATTGTTACTTGAAAGTGAAAAATGGATGTGGTAGCTTTGATGAAGATACTATAATCACAGATGAGGATGGTAGGAATGCTGTGGAAGTTGAGGAAGCAGAGATGGATGCAGTCCTATCTACGGAACACTCAGAAGACCAAGAGGAGAGTGGTGAACAAACGCATGAGGAAAATCAGAAAACCCTCTCAGTCCCTGCAGAGAGCACTGTTCTTCAATTTGTTGGTGATAATATTGATCTCAACATTGCATCACTACAAGGAAACACATCATTCCATGCAATGGGATTCATCAGAGTAACATCTGCTCCAACAGTAAGACAACAAGAGCTTCACACAACCAAGGAGAAAAATGACAGTGCATGAAAAGGTGGCAGCTCTCAAAGTTACAGAGGTAAACATACAATCCTTTGTACCAAACAAGAAATCAGGATTGGCAGACATCCGGTTGATTCCCATCGCTGAACTCCACCAAGACCCTCCAGCACTGAAGTCTGGAGACATTACTTGGATGGCAGGATGGGCTATCCAGAACTGCAACACCACATTTGAACACCACAACTGGAATGGGACAAGACATGACAAGACTTGGAGGCTTTCATCTCCTAAGAAGTTTCCTCGGCTCCATTGGGGAAATCATGGCAGACACAGGACTGGAAGAGATGATACAGCTGGTCTACCCAGGCAGCAACACAGCAGAACACATTCTCTCAGGCAGGGCTTATGCCAAGTCCATCCAGTTTCACCTTCTTGCATCAGCAGCAATTGCCAAGTTTGTTCCGAAAGATGTTGCTTTCAGCGAGCAGGAGTATGAAGAAATGGAGAACTTCATCAGAACAGCAAAGGAGGTAATTTGCCCTTTCCATGATTATTCTTAGCGTTGCTAAAATTATTGAAATTATTATTCAATTTATTATTATAGTAATACAATGTAAACTCTCTACTACAGGTTCGATGGACAACCCAAGAATTGTGTCACTGTTCGAAGAGAGAATGGAAGAGAGATTGAAAACTCTGGCTGAGGGAGGAAGGACACCTGCACTCTGGGTCTGGTATTACGGCAGAGTGGACCTCATCAAGGTATTTATCAGCAGTGAGCATGCCCCAGACCACACAGGCCACCTCAACTGCATCATTGGGATGCTGAACACTTTTGCAGCAGCAGGGCACCATCTGTATGTAAAGGGAGTAAGGTTCTATGTTCAATTAATGCAGCAGCGACATGACAGCCCTGTGTTCCAGGAAACTCTATCGAAGTTCACTTTGTACGGCAATCATGTAGTCCGGTTCTCAGACCATGAATGGTCAGGTACATGGACTGACATAGCAATAGAAACCACACTCATGCGTGAGGCCAAATCCTCAGGTGGTTTAAGCAGAGGGCGTTTCCGCAACAAATCTGTGCACAAGTCTTGGATTCAGACCCTGGATCACTTCACCTACATTCACCAGGAGTTTGAAGAGATGATGAAGAAAAGTGGGGTACCTATCCACACAGATGTCACAAGAGCCCAGATGGAGAAGGACAATGATGCAGTTGATGCCATAGTTGGATGGTTAGAAGAAGTGAACCCCTTCGATTCCATAGGTGACAAGAACACCTTGGTATCTTTCTCGACAGGTTTCAGCAGCACTCGTATGGATTCAGTCAATGCTGACAATGCAGAGGAGGTTGGCAGAGCCATTCAAGCCAAGATGGATGCAAGATGCAAAACTCTTCTGGATACAATGAAAACCAAAGACAAGGTCAAGTCATTGGCAAGCCTCAGATCTGCACCCAAAATCAATGGAGAGAAGCTAATCACTGACTCACACACATTTTTCAACCGTCTCATCATCATTAGTGAGCGTGAAATCAAGACCAAAGAAGCATTGTGTTTTGAATTGACTCCAACACCATTGTCTCTATTTGACAAGCACCAGAAGTTGCAGAAGCCAGACAAGGCTGCCCTCGCAAGGTTCCTGAAGGAATGTGTGGAGCCTGTCAAGGCACCAATGTGCACAAGTCTGGTGGTTGATGGAGGTTGGCTCTTGCCAGTGTCAAATGGGAGACTAACCTCACGTTGATGGATATTGCAGAGAGTTACCTTCGGTTTGTGCTGTCAATGGGCAAACAGCACCTCCGGATTATTGTGGTCTTTGATGGTTACAACACCTCCACTAAAGATCATGACCATCTGAGAAGGATTTAAAAAAAGGCATGTTGTAATATTACGATTCGGAAAGGCCAAAAAAATCTGGTTCCACATGAAAAGTTCCTCGACAATCAGCAGAACAAAACACAGCTCATACTGCTCCTTGCTGAGACCTTTCAGCATGACAAAATACATGTTAAACAATGCTCAGGGGATGCTGACACGTCCATTGTTTCTATTGCTCTACATGAGGCAATAAGTTCCCCGGTTGAGGTCAGGTCTGAGGACACAGACATCATGGCTATGTTAGTTCATCATAAGTCAAACCACACAATTTTCCTCACAACTGCAAAATACACATCATACAGCATGGATGAGATGAGAAAAGCCCTTCCAGAGAGGTGTGTAAAGTACATAATATTTTTGCACAGCCTCTCTGGCTGTGACACAGTGTCCACCATTTCCGGCTTTAGTAAGCCAACTTTGCTAAAGAAGCTTTGCAAGAGCAATAAAACAGAAGAGGTCATGGATATTTTCCTTAACATCAGAGCCGAAAAAAAGGATATTATCAAAGCTGGCTGCGAACTGTTCGCATTCATTTTCTGCGGCAACATATCCAAAAATTTAGAAGACTTGCGTTTTGACATCTTCAGCAAGCGGGCTGCAGCCGGAAGGATCAGCCCAGAAAAACTGCCCCCAACAACTGGAGCTGCAGCCCAGCACTCACTCAGGGCATACCTTCAAACCCGAGACTGGTTAGTGCTGGAAAGTCCATCATTGGATGTCCTTAAATATGGATGGACAAAGGGGGAGCAAGGCTATGAGCCAGTAACGACCACTGACCCGATTGCACCACAGTATCTCCTGAAATTTGTAAGTTGCAGCTGTGCAGGGGAATGCGACACCCTCAGGTGCAGCTGCAAAAAGCAAGGGGTTAAGTGCTTTTCTGCATGTTCAAACTGTCATGGCACATCTTGCCAGAATATGAACCATCCTGACGTTAACAGCAGTGAGGGAGAGTTTAATGAGACTGGATGAGATGAGAACTGATGCTATGACAAACTGATTACAGATGTTCTATTTGTTATTTTTCAAAATAAACCCTCATCATCAAAAGTAAAAAATAAACACTTAATCTCATTCATTGCATCATTACTGGGAAATGTGTTAATGTGTGGCTGACGTTATCCCACATTCTGACAGTTAAGTCATTTTCCGGGTTGTAGTCTAGGGCATTAAAGGGTTAAAAATGTTAACTTTGGGGTATTATTTAATCTAACAACCCAGTAAAATAATCAAATTCACTGAAGAAATGAAGGAAGAAGAATTCAATGAAGAAATTAAGAGCAAGTTGTGAAAAAGCACAAAGAAAAACTTGAAATAATGAAAATAAATTTTACACATTTTAGGCCATTTTTTGATGTTTTTGACCAAAGAACACAGTTAAAATGTGGTCAAATGTCAAGAATAACCACTTATTTGTATTCACTGGGTCAGTGTTGTATGGGAAAATGTGTTAATTTGTCTCTGTATGCAGTTAACTTCAAAAGTTATGGCCCTTTCTGCATCCTTTCCCCCCAAACTGTCGGGTTCCAATTTTTACACAGGCCATCTGGGCACCTAAACTTTGATAGGAGATTCCCATGGGATTTGGCCGTGGATAAATTGTGTGGTGTCTCTAGACACCTGTAAGAATACATGGTAAAAAAATCTATTGGTAATAAATTAGTTCACAGATTTTCCAAAAAATCCATATCTTTCCCTAACTACATGGAGAAATACCAGAATGTTTTGAAAGAATACATAGACGTGTCAAGGTAGACGATCTCTTCTTGGTAAAGCCGTTTGTTTGTTTTTTTCTGGCTATGGCAATGGTGCATGGTAGGCTACAGTGCTGTGCCAATGTAGGCCTACTTGCCCCCTCATTGATTATTGTTTTTATTAGATGCGTCCCACGCATCTCTATAAGAGGCATTGGCGTCTGTCCGGTGGTCCGTCCGTCCGCCCGTGATGCGTTTCTGAATTGTGATTCACTTGTGTCCACAAGGTGGAAGAGTTCAGTTTTGGCCTGCAGCGCATGCATGCAAGCCAAAACATCTGTCATAATGGTTAGCAAACCGGCTAGGCTATGCTGCTGATTACACAAGTGCAGTGCAAGTGCAAGTGCAAGCACTGCACTCGGCCGCAGAAGCACAGAAGTCTGTATGCAGTCTCCTGAAAGTGTCAATATTCCCAGCGAGTCTGCAAACATTCTGCCGCTACATTTCAGTGAGTAGTCAGTGCTCAAACTAGTCAGTCCCACCAGGAAATCGCGGGCATTTTCTAAAAAAATCGTGGTCGGAATTGCCAGATGGTGCACGAGGATTTCCAGAAAATCGCAATAAAAGTTGCGGAGCTTCTTACTGTGTTGTTGCGATTTTGTTGCGGCATGAAGTAAAAGTTGCGATTTTTAATGTGTTTCCCCAGGCTTGAAAGTAAAGGACACTGCCACATTCCAGTCCTCTGGTGTTTTTATATTATTTCCATTTTTATATTATAATTTTGGTCCTTAAGCAAAGCAGGGAAGCGGCCAGGGCGAGTTTTTAGCCAGAATGTCGTCGTGAAAAGTTCCATCTCTTTCATGCTGCCATTACGACACCCTTCATTACAATGCTGTTTATGGCCGTTTGACTCTGTTTTAAATGTCATCACCGTTTCAAATTGTAAGCATACAAACTTCGTATCATATCGATATCCATTCCTTACTTAAACAGTGGATACATAATTAACTATAAGTAGGCGGGCGGAATTGGGCATGTCCACCCAGTTGAAGAGGGTGCGTGACATGAACTCTTGTGACTGAAATCCTGGTTAATGTGAGTCGTCTACACATAGCCTGCCTGTGTCGGCGTTTAATTTTCAAGCTTGTCAAAAGCAACACAAATAAAAGCAGAGGGAGTCGCTTTCGAAAGAAGGCATAGGCTTAGGTCTTTTTTTGTTGTTGTTCTCCCGCGCCGTCAGCCGGCTTTAAATTAACGGCTGATGATCATCATTCAATGTAACGAGGATGGAGTTCACAGATTTCCTGTTGTGAAGGGTGCTTGCTGAATAATGCTCAGAAATTATATTAATTTTGGTGCTCTTGTGAATATAAAAGACGACGAGATTGTTATCTATAAAACACCACGTCGCCTGCAGAACGGAGGTCTCAGCTGTCAATCAATACCGTCAATCGCGCAAGGAAGAGAGAAGGAGAGGGAGAGACAGAAAGTAGTTTTCCAACTTACTCCCACAGCTCCAACGTGTCTGTTCTGGTTTTATTCATGTTCAGTGTTCCTTGACCGTTTGACCGCGCCAGGTTAAACGAAAGTGATTTGACGACACGGTCACCACGGTCACCAGTGCTCGTATCCAGCCATAGCCCAATTTGCGCGAAAGAGATTACTATATCGGCCAGGCACGCACGCAGCATTCACGATGAAGGATGGAAATTACTCCTTTGTTGTGGACAAGGCATTTGCGCATCTCAATTCGGAGGGAAAATGTTGCCTTCTGTATGCGCACAAGTCAAACACCAAAGTGGTCCAGCAGGTGGACCGCTTTAGGACAAAAAAACACATCTTGTTGTAGGAGCCCTATACTTGGCGTAATGTAGATGACTGTCATGAAGTGTTAATTATATATTTATGTAGGCCTTTCCCTCCTGTGACCATGCAAGCAGACGCGCAATGAGAACATGGCGTTTCCTACATTCGTATTTATTAGTTTTTTCCCCCTCACCGACAACTTTGTACATGCATAGTAAAGTGCTGGGACTGATTGCTAGGTTACTTTTTTATTGTATTTTTTTTATTGTATTATCCTTTTTGAAAGGAAGTTTGTCGACGTCAGTGAAGTCAGCGCAACATGGATTGGTTCAAAGTGTTCAAAGTTGCGGGAAATCGCGGTGATTGGTTAAAGTTGCGCTCTCGCGCAGAATTCGCGGGAATTCATTGAAGTTGCGAAAAACGACGCGATCGCAACATCGCGATTTCCTGGAGGGACTGACTAGTACACAAAAGCGCCATTTGAGATGCATTCGCAATGAGAAACATCAACTTGCTCACATGAACCTCAACATATTATCAACAATTTATTGTGGTGGCTTATTTGAAGAAATTGTCATATTAATGGAGGGTCGTGCATTTACCCCCAGAATTAAAAGGGGGTCATTTACAAACACATTGCAAGGGAACGATCATTCATTTTCTGCAGCTGATTGCATTGTGAACGCGTGCAGCGCGAGTGCAATGCAGTGCTTGTACATTGAAGAAGAACCAGGATAATGCCCCGTGTACATCAAGCGCTACCAATGCCATCCAGGTAGCTGGGGTGGTTGAAGAAGTTTCGCCATAAATTCGTTTTATTCGCTCTGCACCAGGGCCGCGTTATCCTATGGTGCAACCGGTGCAGCAGCACCGGGCCCCGCCACTAGAGGGGGCCCCGGACGTCGTGAGATTGGAAAATATGAAACGATATTTTGAGACAATCAAATTGTATTTTTGATGCATTTCGCCATCCGTAGGCAAGCAGAGGCGCATATGCACATCTTGTCACCAGGCTAAACAGGCAGCTTGGCCCCCCCAAGACTGTAGCTGGGGAACAGAAGTGGCGATTTGTTACAAGTGTTCTTTCTTTTTAATTTTCACGTGGCCCCCCTACTGAGCCTAGAATCGCCTCTGCATGCACGCAGGAATCGGAGGTCTTCGGAATAATCACAGAGAGGGTTTATAGGTAGAAAGGCTATGATAATCATTTCAGTCAGATGCTTCTGGTTGTGTGCCACCAGTGAAAACAGTGGTCAATATTTTTTGAGTTTGATGATGGGATACTGTCTAAAAAAGATGTGAGAAACTCGGCGTCAGCACTTGCTTCAGATTGTACGGATAAACTTCAGCCCGGCATGGATTACCGCATTGAAGAGAAGGTTGGCAACGTTAGTCATTTTTGTAAGGTCAGTGTTATAATCGCTTTTTGTAATGGTTGCATAGCGATCATGGACTTGTGCAATCATGTAAGCTAAGCAAACAAGAGCACAGCACACCAACCTAACGGTGCCCATCCACTAGTCAGTTTTACGCAAGCCGTACCAACGCATTCAATTCATTTTCAATGAAATGCGGCATATCGTCGTTACCGGACTCGCAATGCATGTTGGGATTCCGGCACGGCGAGCGTGGCTCCGGTGGCACGTCAAAAAGTTGAGCTCTCCTGAAAGTTATGCAAATTAGCAGCGGCTGACGGACTGCGTTACCCAATGACTGTTGATTACATGAAGATGTCCCATGATACCTGTGGTCATCACGAAGGTGCATTTCCCTCGGTAAAAGCAGATTTTTGACATCTGTCGAACTTTTGGATGTACAAAATATAGACTACAAGCATGTATGTTGCATGTGCTTATGATGCCTGGGTTCAAATGATTATGTTCGATTTCGACCATAAGCATAACAACACGAGGCCAAGCTGTGTGTGAAAAAAACACATGTGCCGAGTTCGGTAAGAGCATTTTGAACTGTAATTTAGGGGCAGTTGGTTTGCTATATGGATAAAAACGGCTAGAAATGTAGATTGATATACTTCCTGTATATAACTCCCGGGCCACGCGAGCTGTAGTAGCAGTGCGTCGACACTGGGCCATCCAATACGTCGAGCTGAGATAACAAGACGCTATAATGGATCTCCGGCCTAACTTTATCTTATTCTATAGTCAAAACATGGGGAAATAAATCACGCACCCAACTGCGTTCGCGAAACTAAAGTCTTGCATGGCGCGGCGAGGATCACTTCTGAGGTGTTATTAAAAAAGTGTTCACAATAATGCTGCGTAAAGTGCACCAACCAGCACTCTTCTGACAGTCTGACAACAACAGGGCAAGCCAAGGATTTAGCAAACACTAAAATGATATAGTCGTATTTTCCAAAAGCACTGTTATGGCCATTTCCCTAAAGCACTGTAATAATGTCGATGCTCTGTCAGCGTAGCCTATCGTTGCGTTCGGGTTTGTGTTCAGTTAAAACATGCCTGGGTACCACTCGCAGATTGTTCAGTTAGCAAGTGGCTCTTATCTGGAAGAAAAAAAAACGTGTGTGATACATCCACATCTAAACATTACGAATTTGCACCGTAGTCTACTGTAATGATTGCATACAGTGTAATGCACCATCTAGATGAAAACCGCTTACTTCTTAATTGGTATATGGTAGACTACATTTTGAGGGGATTTCGTGACAGCTTCGCTTTGCAGTGGTTTGCTGCTAAGGGGATTCCCTCCTTGCGACAAGCGACACAGCTGAGTAGGCTAGGCTACTTTCCTTTGACAGTCAGTCAGTCTTTCCAAGGCCATTGGAGGTTAAATTATTTAACACGTGTTTACCACGACGGTTTCGATTCGACAAATTGGTCGGCAGCAACGTAGCAAAAATAAGAGACTTTTTGGTTGTGCTTCTGTTTGGAAGTTCTAGCTGAGCCGACAAACGGCAGTGCACAGAATCTCCTCCCTGTCAGCTGTCCATGCTTCCTGCGTTGTGACCAAAGAAATTCAAGAGAAAGAACAATCTCTTGGCGGGGAATGCATTGGCCACGGTGTAGTACGGGGGCGTTGCCTGAGGACACGAGTGGATGGAAAATGAACTCCCTTGCGCATGGTCATTGGTCAGTGGGTGCGATGGATGCCATTTTCGTACTCCCTTGCACATGGTCAGTGGGGGCGACACCATAATGGATAATTTGTGGCCAAGTAAAGGCAGCTGTTGGTCAGCAGTAATTGCTGGGGGTAATTAAGGACAGCTGACAGACATTCACGCTGTCCTATGACCTGTTCCACAGTGAATAACATTTCCGTACTCCCCTCGCCATCATTTCCTACTACGCTGTTATGACGTGAGTAAGCCCTCTTGTCTCAAGCCTCTTTGGTTGTGACTAGTGAACTCAGCAGGGGGTTCAGCGCACCCTTTTTTTGTGTTGGAGTACCGTGTAGCCTGCGTTTCATGCGTTTTGAATATGGCTCATTATAATGTGTTGTAGGGGCCCCGGATTGCGTCTGCACCGGGCCTCGGCGAGGGTTAACGCGGCCTGCTGCACTGACATGTTTGATTCAGCTAATCACATAACGGCTCTGTCTTGACAACCTGGGACATTCCTCGATATGAATGTTCCAATTGGTTTTCGCCGAACCGCGTTATAGCGAATTCGCTTAAGATTAGTGTAACAGGGCGCACTGTCTGTCCAGTAAGGTGTGTCCTTCAGCAGTTCCCATACCCCAATGACGTCACGGGACTCAGGTAGCCGCTCAGTGGCTAATCCGTAATTGGTGGCTATGCCATTGTTTTTATAAAACCAGATGAATTAGACCGGCTCATTGGAGCCTTCCCGGTGTGCGGGTATTCGCTGATGATGCCCGGTGCCTTTGCTACGGGTGCAGCAAGGTATGTGTGATCACAGTTTTGTCTAGATGACTGCAACCAGCTAGAGCTGTGTATTTAAACATACTGTTCATTCTCAGGAGCCAGAGTTTCCGTGGCGTCTAACCCCAGTGGCTTCCCCTCCCTCTCAGTGTTGTCGAGGTGAGCTTGTAAAGATCCTTTGTCCTATGCATAGCTCATGTTAAACATTTGTCAACTATTTGTATGTAACATGTACTGATCTGTGTGTATGTTCACCTAATTCCAGACACCTCAGAGTACGTCGAGGGTCTGTCTCTGTGGGCAGACTGCTTGCGGCAGCTGCTCACCGCTGTTTTGCCCTTACGAAATTGTTTAGCCTTTCTGTTTTGTTTGTTTGTTTCATTTTCTTTTGCCTGTCCGCCGCTTTAGCTTGTCACTTGTCATTGTACGGGGTTTGGCTGTCACAGTTCTAGGCCCATGTACGCTGCTCTAGTCGGGCGGCCATACAGTAGACTAGTAGTTTTGAGTGTGATTATACGGATTTACTCTGTGTGTAGTGGATATCCACACGTATTGTCATTTAATCACTTACATAGCGTAGTGAGCCTATGCGCGTGTGTGTGACTGGCGTTTACCATAGGCCCTTGGTTTTGTGCACGAGTGGTGAACTAATTTATTCTCAACTAGTAAGCCGGCCCGGCTGGCCTAGCTCGGTGAACCCCTTTTATCCTGTGGCAGCCAACCCCGTTCCAATGAACATTACTGTTTTTATCCCAGCGGCGCAGGTTTTTAACTATTGACTTTGTATTAATAAAGAAAATATTGTTATTCCTTTAAACAAAGGTACGTCTCTTGTGCATTCTATCCGAACCTGTTGTGCCTTATTGGTTGAAATCAAAATATATTCTGGGGTGGCAGTCCCCCAGTGGCGTAGTCGTGCAATTACAAGTATCAGTTTGATGGTTATTATTTTAGGAAAACTAACATCTAAAGGTCCACCTTGCTACATATAGCTTGAGTTTAATCGGCAAAATTCGCCCTGGTTGCTCAAGAAGCTTCGCTCCATGCCGAATTCGCTCTGGTAGCTTTATGCCCCGTGTACATCAAGCGCTACCAACGCGACCCAGGTAGCTGGTGTGGTTGAAGAAGTTTAGCCGTTAATTAGTTTTATTCGCTCTGGACGCTGCACTGACATGTTTGATTCAGCTAATCACATAACGGCTCTGTCTTGACAGCCTGGGACATTCCTCGATATGAACGTTCCAATTGGTTTTCGCCGAACCGCGTCATAGCAAATTCGCTTGAGTTTAATCGGCAAAATTCGCCCAGGTCGCTCAAGAAGCTTCGCTCCTGCCGAATTCGCTCTGGTAGCTTTATGCCCCGTGTACATCAAGCGCTACCAAATTCGAATACCGAATTCGCTCTGGTAGCTTTATTCGCCTTCCCTCCATAGAGAAACAATGACTTCCGCCGCGCAGGTCGCTTAGTTCGCCTTCGATGTACACGGGGCATTATTCGCCTTCCCTCCATAGAGAAACAATGACTTCCGCCGCGCAGGTCGCTTAGTTCGCCTTCGATGTACACGGGATATAATGCACCAGTTGCCCTGTAGCCAGGAGGGGGGCATTCCATTTTCTGCATTATTTTGCGCTTGGGCCGTGGGAGGATACTTATTTTCGTTTTCACCAACACCACTGTGAAGTGTGTGTCACTGTGTTCACAGTCTTTACCCCCTTATGAGACACTTCGTCCCAAGCATGTCAAACGTGAGGGGGTCTTCATCATTGTGTATGATAGTGTCACGTTGTGCTCAACTATTTCGTTTGTCAGAAACTTGCGGCAATGACACAGAAACATAGTGCTCCCACTACAAGTAGACAGGGCTCTAAATTAACACACGCCAAATGCGGGTGAAAATCCATTTTGGCTAGTAGAAAAAATAATCCACTTGCCAAATTGGCCGGTAGACTCTAGCGCGCGCCCGAACGTCAAACAGCTGCCAGCACAGATCTGTGGCTGACTGCCGTCTGATGAATGTAAAACGGTGCCTACATTACCCATGAACATTAGGCCTACCGTCATGATGTAGCCCACACCCATTGGCTGGCCGTTATTCACAATAACGCAGCTTCACATTCATTGGCTGCGTGTTAGATGCCCGCGCTGGAACTACTGTTGATCAAATATTTTCAATGACCGGACTAGCGCGGATTACTTCGGTTTTGTAGGTTTTGGACGGGTGAAAAAGAATGTGGCAGTGGTTAGAGCAAGGTTATGTGTCGGTGAATGCAACTTGCAACTGTAGTGACACTGAAATGGAGTGGTGGTGGTTGAGCGAAAACGGCATGAGTGGAGGAGCATGACAGCTGTCTGTCAAAACCGTGTAGCCCTGCTGTCAGAAGTCGTCTGATATTTGCGAGGTCCTCGCAACTACCTACGATGGAGTTGTCGTTTCCTAATAATGCCCACGCCATCGGAAAGACCATGCACGAGTTTGACATGGATGAACGAGTAAGTGAGAAAAAACAATGGTAACAAAAAACTAGCGACGCTATGAAAGTAGCAAAGTAAAAGCTGGTGGTGTAACGGTTGCAAGCATTATTTTATAAGTGTTTTTCATGCAAAGGTTTTAATATGTTTATATGATTTTTATTTGGTTATTTGTGTAATACTTACCTGTGTTTTAAGAGCAAACTTTTATTTTGATAACCTCAATCTGCGTGCGTGTGACGTAAGACCCCTAACGTTGCCAGCTAAACGGCAGAAAAAGACATTACCACTTCAAGAAGCAGCCACGAAGATCAGCGCTCTCGTTAAAGTTGTCAATAAGGACGTTTAACTCAACTTCACAACTGTCAAGGACAAGGACCTAAGTCACCAAGGACTTACTTTCTCTCTATTTAGGCACGCAGCCAACGAGGTTTGTTTTGTTTGTCATTTTGTTTATTCATTTATAACTGTCTGGTTGTGTAGCGTTTTAGCTGCCGCCATTCTAATGCTTTGTATTGTGTGTTTTAGTTTTCACGGTTTTGGGAGGCCTTACAAGATTGCCTGCAAGAAATAAAACCCGTTAAAAGAAATCCTGCGTCTCGCCGTGCTTTGAGAGGAGTTACAGTGAAAACTCGGGACTGTTCATCGGCGTCGGAGGTGAAGCTTTCCCAAGACGGGCGCGAAGCAAGACCACGCAGCCTGCTCGTGTCCAGTCACCAGTGTTCATCGCAGCCGTTGTTCTCAAGCTCGTCGATCACGCGCCCAGGTCGTGGGCATGGAACACTGCAGCGTTCGGGGACACGCAGATAAGTGAAACGCACACACGAACTCTCGAATAGACTGTCGAAAGGAAAGCCACGAACTGAATCAGAGACTGTTTCAAGGCGAAGCCACCAAGAAGGACACTAACAAGAGTGGACTTAAAGGGCACATGCAAGAAACGTCTTTTCAAGGATTCTTTTCAAAGGTTTAAGCTAAGTGATGCTGATTTCATGGTGTGTTGTGTTGCAATGATGCTATTCCTGTCTTGTTTACATTTGAGTCTGCATTTAAGGTTAAGCTTACTGAAGCTCATGATTGAAGTTAAGGTTAAATATGTACATATTTCTGTTTATGCTTTTGTTTTAAGTTTTGAAAGTATTTCATACGGAAGACCTCACCTGCCATTTTAAAAGGTATTTTTGGTAATTAACATTGAAGCTTATTTGCCTTCTGATTTTTAATTTAATGCTATATTGGGGTTTTATTTATGAAATATTGAGCCATTTTAGTGCATTAGTAGTCAGAAGAAGAGTGCAGAGCATTTTTAATTATTGAAGTATTTCAGCATACATTATTTTATTGCAGCTTAACGACGCAAGACACATCAGAGTAGGTGTTTACATTTACATACACTTTATTTACATTCACATAGTACAGCATACAGTGCGTATACATTCTTTATTTACACTAAGTATTTAAGTTGACAATTCAGGGTACATTCACTACAGGCTAGCTATGGCAGAGTTTAGTGAGTTAACACTTCAGGTAGGGCAAGCTGGTGATGGAAGTGAAGTCCCTGAACGTCTTCCAATGGATGATGCAAGGCCAGCAGAATCCCAGCCAGCAGAAGAAGAACAGCCGCAGAGACACAGCGAGCGTACCCGTACCCTGACAGAGAAGGGAAAAGCTATGCAAGAGGAGAAAATTAAAACACTCCAACAAAGATTCAATTACACTTACAACAAATGGCGAACAAATGTAAAACTCTCCAAGAAGGCACTATCAGAGACAATAGAAGCGTTTTCAGAGTGTCTACTGCAAGATATCCTTCATGATGTCAAGGGCCTTTCAGGAGATGTTCACCGTGTCTATGAAGACCTGCGCAGAGTCTCAACTCCAGACCAAGACACGCGTCGAAGAGTAGACATCTGCACACAAGTTTCAGATTTCATCGTTGCCAAGGTCACGGCTTACCTAGACGGGAAGCGCCCACATGAAGATGAGCCAGATTGGCCGGAAGCTGGCTCTCTTTGGAACTCCACTCTAAGTGAATTGGACTCTGTCACTTCCTTCCTGAAGGGTCCCTCAGAGCGCTCACATGCATCTTCCTTGAAGCACCAAGAAGCTGTCGCAGAGGCTGCCGCAAGCCAAGCCGTTCTGGAAGTGTTGGAAGAACAACAAAGAGAACAGTTGGAATTGCAGCATCTGGAGGCAGAAGCTAAGAGGAAGATAGCAGCTCAAGAGATAGAAGACATGAAGCGACGCCAACAGAAGGAACAGGAAGAAATTCAGTGGAGGATCAAAAGAGAGGAAGAGGCAGCTGAAATCAAAGCCAAGCTGGAAGAAAAGCGACTAAAAATTCTAAATCTAGAAACAGTCAAAGAGTTCAACGCTGCGCGAGCAAAATGTGAAGTGTACAAACAAGGGCTAAATATCCATGAAGAGTCACAAGATGTCCTGGTAGCAGTTCGTCAGCCATCACTTCCTGTGAGAGGTCCTCAGACGTCTACACCTCAAGCTTCAGTTCGTCAGCCATCGCTTCCTGTGAGAGGTCCTCAGGCATCTGCACCTCAAGCCTCGCAACCAACAGCTACGTCAGCTAATCCAAGCACACTAGAGCTCATCAAAATCCTGTCTGATGCAATGAGTGCAACTCGTATACCTGTTCCAGAACCAGCAATATTCTCGGGTGATCCGTTAAGGTACAGCGACTGGAAGTTGTCATTTGAAACGTTGATCGACCAGAAAAACATCAGAGAAAGGGAGAAAATATACTACCTCCGCAGGTATGTGAGCGGACAAGCCAGGAATGCACTCGATGGCTACTTCCTTCTTGGAACCGAGTCAGCATATGCTGCTGCATGGGAGCTGTTGGAGGAGAGGTATGGAAGCCCATTCACCATCGCTAAAGCATACCGAGATAAGCTTCACGCATGGCCCAGGATTGGAGACAAAGACAACACTGAGCTCAGAGACTTTGCCGACTTTCTTCGCAGTTGTGAAGCTGCCATGCTACATGTCAAGGCACTGGAGATCCTGAACGACTGCAATGAAAACAGGAAGCTTCTTACAAAGTTACCTGACTGGCTAACCGCTAGATGGAACCGGAAAGTCATGGACATGGAAGAAGAGAATGGCAAGTTCCCAAGCTTCAGTCAGTTTGTCAAGTTCCTCTCAAGAGAAGCAAAGATCGCCTGCAACCCAGTCACATCCCTGCATTCGCTCAAGCAAGATGAACCTGAAAGGGCAAGCAACAAGCAGAAGCAGCTGAACGTTGAAGCAAAGACTCTAACCACAAGTTCCAATGAGCAGGCCACCAAAACATGTCTGTTCTGCAAGAAAACCGGCCACGCCTTACATGTATGCAGGAAGCTCTTGGAGGAAGAAGTTGCAGACAGAATCAAGTTCATCCAAAGCGAGAAGCTGTGTTTCGGTTGTCTTGAAGTAGGCCATTACTCTAACACTTGCAGCAATAGGAGTGTCTGTAACACTTGCAAGAAGCGTCACCCTACATGCCTGCATGAAGAAAGAGACAGAGGAGAGCGAAAGACACAAGTCCAACAAAGTCAAGACAGTCAAGCTGAACAGGATGAAGAAACCATCACAGCCTCTACTTCACACAGAGTTATCCAACATGAACCTGGTGTGCAAACAGCTGCAATAGTTCCTGTGTGGCTCTCATCTGCGACTCATCCATCAGAAGAGGTGCTCGTTTACGCCCTGCTGGACTCACAGAGTGACACAACATTCGTACTCAGTGAAGTTGCAGCTGCTCTAGACACAGAGAAAGACCAAGTCAAGTTAAAGCTCTCCACTCTGACTTCGACCACAGTAATACAGTCTGAAAGAGTGAAGAACCTGCAGGTCCGAGGCTTTAAGTCGAACAAAAGCATAGCCTTACCGCCATCCTACACACGCAACTTCATTCCAGCCAACAGAGCCCACATCCCCACCAAACAAACTGCTGAGGCTTGGTCCCACCTAGAGCACCTGAGAGAACACATCGCACCTCTGCAGAGCTGTGAAGTCGGCCTTCTCATTGGCTACAACTGCTCACAAGCCTTACTCCCAAGAGAAGTCGTGGCTGGTGAAGCCAACCAGCCCTTCGCGCAACGTACTGACCTGGGGTGGAGTATCGTAGGCCATGGCAAGACCTGTTTGGAATTTGAAAACCCCGTCAGCATCAGTCACCGCATAGTCACCATGCGAGTCTCACCAGACACCGATTCTCCTGTCAACCTGAAGGCTGAAGTTCATTACACGAACAGATGCAAGATCAAAGAAATCTCTCCGTCAGACACCATCAAGATCCATCAGTCAGACTTACCAGAAAGAGCCGGAGAAGATGATCCCATTTCTCAAGATGACATCAAGCGCCTGTACATGAAACAAAACGGATCTCAAAGAGTGGCTGAGGACTCTCGAGGGATGACTGCAGAGCAGCTGAAGAGCAGCAAGCAATGCCAGCAAGAACTAGCGCACGGAGAAAGCATGGTGGGAGAAGTGAAAGATGGTGATCCTGAACTTCGCAAGGCTAAAGTGTTGAATCCAAGGGCAAAGGAAGACAGGAGATCGTTGCACCGCCAAGCAGTCGCCAGACTGAAGAGACCGATCCAACTACACGAAGGCGGGAAAGAAAGAAAAGAAGCACAACTTACCATCGTCAAACCAGTTCAAGAAGAAGAATTCTCTGTTGAGATGAAGGACCTGAAAGAAAAAGGAAATACAGAAGATAGAAAGAAGAACAAAGAAATTAGTCACTTACCTTCAGATCGAATGGAAACAGCTCCTCCATTCACCTACACCGGCAAGTTTACAACAAAGAGAGAAAAGAAGAAATCTGATGGTGGACGACATCGTGCTCCTACAAGATGATGAAGCCCCCTGAAGTGAGTGGAAGCTAGCCAGAGTCTACGAAGTCTTCCCATCATCAGACGGCAGGGTGAGAAAGGTCACTATTAGTTTGCAACACAACACATGACACTAAGGTAAACCTAAGGTCATCACACTACTTGAGACAGAGTAGAGTACGTAAATTTTACAGTTCATGGTTCACGGTTCACTTGCAACAGTTTTGTTGAGAAATTCAGAAATCCCACATTTAAGTATGGTGTGATTTGGTGGGAGTGTAACGGTTGCAAGCATTATTTTATAAGTGTTTTTCATGAAAAGGTTTTAATATGTTTATATGATTTTTATTTGGTTATTTGTGTAATACTTACCTGTGTTTTAAGAGCAAACTTTTATTTTGATAACCTCAATCTGCGTGCGTGTGACGTAAGACCCCTAACGTTGCCAGCTAAACGGCAGAAAAAGACATTACCACTTCAAGAAGCAGCCACGAAGATCAGCGCTCTCGTTAAAGTTGTCAATAAGGACGTTTAACTCAACTTCACAACTGTCAAGGACAAGGACCTAAGTCACCAAGGACTTTACTTTCTCTCTATTTAGGCACGCAGCCAACGAGGTTTGTTTTGTTTGTCATTTTGTTTATTCATTTATAACTGTCTGGTTGTGTAGCGTTTTAGCTGCCGCCATTCTAATGCTTTGTATTGTGTGTTTTTAGTTTTCACGGTTTTGGGAGGCCTTACAAGATTGCCTGCAAGAAATAAAACCCGTTAAAAGAAAACCTGCGTCTCGCCGTGCTTTGAGAGGAGTTACAGGTGGTCTCCGTGATGTTATTGGATGTCTACTAGTTTAGACATAGCGTAGCCTAATTATTGTCATTCCAAGCGCATAATGTGAAGCAAGTATTAATCCTGCAGGAACCTAAAGGTGTGAAGCAGCAGCAGCAGCATAAAGAAACACACAATGCAGACATCATACACATCGCACTGAGTTGGCTGTGTGTGTGTGTGTGTGTGTGTGTGTGTGTGTGTGTGTATGTGTGTGTCCTCTTCTTCTCCCCACCCCTCTCTTCTGTGCATTGTCCATGGCATTTTGCCTACTGTGTGTGAAGTTTAAATGATAGGCCTACTGTGTGGGGGATTGTTTTTGTAGTGTTCGGTTGTGTGTGTTTGGCTAGTGTATGTTGAAAGTCTGGTATGTGTGCAACATGTGTGTTGAAGGCATGCTGTTTTTGTGTGAGGTCTAGGCCTATACTGCATGTGAGGTTTAGGTGATGGTGTAATAGGCTTGTGTCTGGTATGTGAGAGTCATGTGTGATGCAATTCACTGTTTTCAGAGGAAATTGAATAAAAAATAATGAAAATGCAGGTAATAAAAATAATTACTAAATAATTATAGAATAAACTGAACAGTGAAATATGTTGAGTATTATGTTCATATTGTTTATCTGTGTTGAGGATATAGTTTAATGGAATAATTTAAAGGAACATTATTAACGCATGGTTTATTTTGGTGAGATTAAAAAAATGGCGAGTTGACCTTCCATTTGGCTAGTAAGAAAAAATGTCTACTAGCCAAATTGGCTGGAGGTGGAAAAAGTTAATTTAGAGCCCTGCAAGTAGACAAATGCACCATTTGACATAGGCTACAGCGTGTGACTACAGCGTTTGAAGCCCAAATCATGCGTCCTGCGAATTGACAGTTTGTCCTGCATAATCATGTGCAGTGCTTGAAGAAAAAAAAAAAGTCTCTCTAGTCCAGGGGTGTCAAACTCAGGCCCGGGGACCAAATCTGGCCCGCGGAGCCATTTTATTCAACCCGCGAGATCGTTTCAAATGTGTATTACAGTTGGGCTTGGCCCACATACACCATTAATGTATGCATGGTGTAAAAAGACTTGAACAAGAAATTTGGTGTGTCACATGATGTGCAGATACATCAGCTATCATATATGATGGGAAAGAGGGTGTGTGAAATTTAACTCTGAGTATAAAGCGCATGTACTCATAATTTAAGTCCAGATTTTAAAATAAATGTTGGGTTCGGCCCGCGACCTTGTTCCAGATTTTGATTTCGGCCCTCAGTCAATTTGAGTTTGACACCCCTGCTCTAGTCTATCCCTGAGACCTTGGCAGTCGCACAGGGCGTCCAAGACCCACCTGCATCAAAGAAAGTCAGTGGTGGAATATAACTTTGTTTCATGCCACTTTTTAACACCTTGCCCTAGCAGCAAACCGACCGATTCTTCCTTGATATGCGTTCTATGAAAGCTATACCACGAGTAGCGGCAGTTCTCAATACCGATGTGACCCGCACATCACAACGCGAGAGTAATGTAGGCCTATGTAGGCTGACTTTTTGTCCAGTTAGTCCAACAACACTGTGCCACCTTGGATCAATGTGAAAACCATGACTTTTGCAACAGAATGCATCAGTGAAGCAAGAATTCTGTTAAGTTGGTTTAGTGCTAAATGCAAGTGTAGCAGAGTGGATTTTAGTTGAATTAATTGAGTTGGAAATACTAATTTTAGTTGTTAATCCCGACTACGCCACCAGGGGGACACCCTGGAAAATGAGTTAAGCTCAATAATACTATTAAGGCAACACAGGTTCGGTCACTCTACAGGACAAAGACGTGAGATACAAAAATACAATTTATTTTCTGTACACATAGTTATTCAACATTTAAAACTGTACATTACATATTCATGGTCCATGAGCCTTGGACAGATCACCTTGCCAGGAGTAGCTAGGTGCAATGGGCATACAATTCATGCACTTTCCAAATGGGAACAAAACAAACAAAATATTAAAACAGCATGCACATTAAGCACGTCCAAAATGACCACACAATTTGATATTCGTAACACGGATCATAACATTAAATAAAAGCAAGTCATGCAAATGTAAGGGTTCTTCACACACAGCATGCAATCAAATGAAACAAAGGAAATGCAGTTCATGTACACGACCCACACACTGGCCTAAAAGAGGGAAGGTGTAGCGCACCGGCTTATTGACCATCCATACAATTAGCACTACAAGATGTCTCGCGCAGTGGGCTGACTGCGCGTCGTTGGGGAAAACCAGCAACCATCACCGTCGCTGGCTTGGATGCACGGAGAATGACGTACACCGGAACAACACAGGTGGACAAGACAGCAACCTGGCAGGGCCGCAGCCAAACAGCCACCTCACCGTGTGAACGGAATAGGCAAAGAGGAGAGCAGCAAGCAATCAACCACGGTCGTCCTTTGGGTTACCCAGACGCTCACGCACGCCGCTGCAGGACGGCCGTCAACGATGAGCACGCAACAGTTCCAACATTCACACTTTCATAACGCGCTTCAGCTCCTCGCGCACCGCGCCACCAAACCAAACAGGCACCCCGGAAGACAGCAATAACGCACCCATGGGACTGGTGACGTTAAATAGGAAGTGGCACAGCCAAATCCACCAATACGAGACGGCTCAGGGAAATAACTAGACGAGACAATTAGGCTACACCTGCTACACAAGCTTTTTCCCCTCACATAGAGGACTTGATATTTCAACTACACGGTGCCACCCATCAATTATGAACCCCCTGACATTTGAAACAGAATAAAGAAGAGCAGGAATTGACAGCAACGAATTGCTAAATCCAAATGTTGAAATGTTTCCCCCAAATGCTGTGATGTTGTAGCTTGCTAAAAGTAGGCTATTATTGTAAAATGTACAAGTCTTTAGAGGTGTACAAAGTAGCCTATGGTTCCTCATGAGCTACCAATTTGGCAAAACTGTACAGATGCACAAAGTGTTACTGGTCTTTTCAAGAAATTGAAATTATGTTCACTTATTGTTTCACATAGCCCTAGAGGTCTACTGACAATGTCTAAATTGTCTAAATAGTGTTGCCTATGTATTTATTGATTAATATATTTATTAGGGCTGTGGGGGTTAAGCACTGATTACATTTTAATGTGCAGTAGGCTATTTAGAAGGAAAAAACTACACATTGGTTGCATGATATTGTAATGGCCATATCCGCAATGTTTAGGTTAATAGGCCTACCTGTTACCTATCCATGCATATGGCACGTGGGTGGTGCGCGAGTGCGCGCACAACAGGTTCTGTCCCACATTGTCCCTCAGAAGCATACAAATCAAGTAGGTAGCAGGCTTCACTCAGGTTTCTTGATAACTTTTAAGGGTGCTGTCCCAAATAAAAACTTAGAATTAAAGAAAAGGGGGGTGCACCTTGCATCAATTTTTTCTTCTTTATTTTTTGTGCACAGACGCGTTTCGGCGTGTGCCTTCGAAGCACACGCCGAAACTCGTCTGTGCACAAAAAATAAAGGTGCGCCCCCCTTTTCTTTGACCCTCAGAAGCATACCCCTTGTCCCCCCTTGGACTTATTATCAGGTGGTCACCCTACGTGTGACTGATGTTCTCGGACATATTGCAAGGGAGGTTCCTTTGTTTTCTGCTGACGGCCGTGTGGACCGCACAAGCGCTTTCCGTTGCGCTCAGAGAGATTGCTTTGCAGTCGTTTGAATTTGGTAAACTCCGGAACTCTTACAATGAAGCTGACTGCTTTTTGCCTTGACGTTAAAAAGCTGCCATTGAACCATAGAGCGCATAATTCACCCAAACGGTTTTATTTAAGCTATTTATTATTTGTCGATGTTTACATTCTTTCCCACATGGACATGACGAAATGGCGTGCTAGGCCTACGCCTACTAAAGGTTGATAAATACTAACAATGTCTGGTCATTTGTAATGTACTTGATCTATTTGAAATTTGAAATCATATGGTAGGCCCTACTTTTCCAAATCCAAGCTTAGTTTATTATAGCCTAAATTGCAAAAAAAGACTTGTCTCGCTATTTCGTTGCTGCCACATTAGTCTATTTGGAATTTCCATGCGCAATATGACAATAAACAGAAAACACATCCTCAGGGGGGCGTTGACAGGTTATGAGGAGGCCAGGGGGCATTTGGGCATAAAAGTTTGGACCTGGCATAGAGGGACGCATCTGTTGTCCGCCTGTCGGACTTGTTTTTATTTATTTTGCTACTTTTTTTGCAAATTTGTCACTCGTAACCTTTTAAGATCCCCAAACAAATGTAAACATGTGTTTATTTATTTGTTGGATCCCCATGATAGCTGTGACAATACCGCAGCTATTCTTCCTGGGATCCACTTCACTTCTTTTTCTTCATTTGTGTTGAAAGACAGTATTGTTCATGTCGTGAAAAACAGTAATGACTGACGGTGCCCATCCACTAGTCAGTTTTACGCAAGCCGTACCAACGCATTCAATTCATTTTCAATGAAATGCGGCATATCGTCGTTACCGGACTCGCAATGCATGTTGGGATTCCGGCACGGCGAGCGTGGCTCCGGTGGCACGTCAAAAAGTTGAGCTCTCCTGAAAGTTATGCAAATTAGCAGCGGCTGACGGACTGCGTTACCCAATAACTGTTGATTACATGAAGATGTCCCATGATACCTGTGGTCATCACGAAGGTGCATTTCCCTCTGTATCTATCGAACTTTTGGATGTACAAAATATAGACTACAAGCATGTATGTTGCATGTGCTTATGATGCCTGGGTTCAAATGATTATGTTCGTTTTCGACCACAAGCATAACAACAGGAGGCCAAGCTGTGTGAAAAAAAACACATGTGCAGAGTTCGGTAAGAGCATTTTGAACTGTAATTTAGGGGTAGTTGGTTTGCTATATCGATAAAAACGGCTAGAAATGTAGATTGATGTACTTCCTGTATATAACTCCCGGGCCACGCGAGCTGTAGTAGCAGTGCGTCGACACTGGGCCATCCAGTACGTCGAGCTGCGATAACGTAACGCTATAATGGATCTCTAGCCTGAGACGGAGGGGATTGGTCTCTTTCCTGAAACGAAGCACAGGCCAAATCACAAGACCAGGTTTGGTGAATGGTTGGCCTTATTGCCAGAGAAGAAATGAAAATACATTTTTTTTTTTATTATGTTGCTGAGATCGGGGGCAGTTGTAACAGGGTATGGTTGCAACATCTATTTTTTTCTGCTATGATATCTAGAGAAGGGATTCCCAAACTTTACCATGACAAGGCCCCCCATATAGGCTACCAATAGATTCCGGCCAAGGCCCGCCTGACATGGGCCGTGACAGGCAATGTTTTCTCCACCAAACATGCAATAGATTATAACAGGCATAATGGAGCTCTTAGCTTATGCGGATATTGTTTATCATTATCATGAATGATGGGGATATTGTGATCATTTTGCTGTATTTAATTTATTTCATTCACTTTTTTATTTTGTTTAGCTATGGCCTACTTTTCCTGCCAACTTGTCATGGCCCCTCTAGCATTCCCTCTCGGCACCCCAGGGGTCCCCAGGCCCCCACTTTGAGCTGGCCTGCCTGCAGTACATGCTGAGTTGGGATCAGTGTTCACGCTAGAATTCTTACTGTCCGGACAAGTGGCCGGCTGTATTGCAGAATACCGGACATTTGAAATATCTAACGGACCTCCCCTCATATAGCCAAACACACACTCCCTAATGGGTCAAAGTGTAGTAAATTGGTAAGCAATTGGGGACAACGACGGTACGCAATATTGCGCACTGTTTATAACAAGTTCATTTACATAGGCTATTCACAAATATTTTTAGCTTTGTTCAGTTTCATATTAGGCCTACTGGTGTTTTGTAACATTAAGTATTTAAAATTAGCTAATATTATTTACTGACTAATTGTAGTCATTTTTTGTCGGACATTTTGTCCGGTCACATTTTATTTTGCCGGTCATTCATGCATGCAAACGGCCAATGTCCGGCCACAGCCGGCTAACGTGAACACTGGTTGGGATACTCCATCTTTGTACTGCCTCCTGTGCTGCTTAATATGGAGTTGACTGTTTGCCACCAGTGTGTAAATATGCAGCCTGGACATAGCCATCCATAAGCTTCAGCTTAAATACCAGCGTAGTAAATTCTTGTATATGAAGGTGACACACTAGGCCTGTTCAGCAAAATGCTATAGAAACATCGCAGCCCATTTGCCATGGCCTTTGTAGGTCATTGCTCACCTGAATAGAGCGTCAGAGCCAGTCTGGAGAGGCCGCAGGCACTGCACAGTTGGCATGGTGACACTGGACTGGAGCAGGAGACAGGAGAGTAGAGAGAGGGAGGTGCAGGAGAGGAGGAAGTGTGCCAGTCTGTGGACGGCATTGCAGTCCTGGGTGAGGTGTGGCTTTCAACGGGAGTCTGCAACCTTTGTAACACAGTAATGTAGGATGCTTAAACTGCCATGAAACGGCATAAACAGACATAGACAGGGAAATTGCAGTCCATGAGATGCAGTGCTTATGCTGCAACGAGATGGTGTCTATGCTGTCTTGTCCTCACTGTCTTCCCTCTGAGTGTCAACACGGACTGGAATGTTTAGCTAATGCCGTCTCCAGGACATCTCGTGCTGTGGTTCAAGATTTCCACATCTATGACATCATCGCACCTCTTCCACAGAGCTGAACATCTGCCACCTCTGCTGGACTGGACACACACGTGCGCACGCACGCACGCACGCACACACACACACGCGCGCGCGCGCGTGCACACACACACGCACGCACAAACACACACGCACGCGCGCACACACACACACACACACACACACAATTACGTGGGAGGGAGATTCAAATACAGCATATTCTAATATTAAAATAGACATAAACAAAATAAATGAAATAAAACACTTGTCCATCACAACACATGCATTCAATCAAAATACAATTTTCTAATAAAGCAACATAGACATTAAAGCTTTTTGAATTCGAATTGAATTTGCATTTAAACTAGAGACACATGATGACAAGAATCTTCTTCACATTTTTCACCTTTTTTAACCTCTTTTTTCAAGGAAGAGTTTTTTTTCTAAAATCATAGACAACGGACTCAAGGGTGATTGCAAATGCAAATTAGCCAGTGGACAAGTCTGGTAGAGGGCATTCAATGGCAACAGTTATCTGTCAAAATGTATGTACCCCAATTCATAAAAAATGAAATAAATGTATTGCTTATATTTATTGCTTATTGACCACCCAATCATGTTGTTCTGTTAAGTATAACATATTGAGACATCACAATTTTCTTTCAGTGCATTAAATTAAATTGCATCTATGTATCGTACTAGCCTGGTCCTGACCATCCCATAATGCTACCATTTCCATTTCGTATTCATGGTCTGGACTTTGTTTGATCTGACGCGATTGCAGGAAGCAGGAAGGACATTTTCGGAAAAATCAGGATTAAACTTATAAGTTGTTGAACAAACATGTCTGACGTCTATCTATGGCGATGTAGGACCGTTAAACAGACATGTCTGACGGAACATCCTACCGTAGGATAAAATTACAATGTAGAACCGTTTGTCAGAACACCGGCGAAAATCCTACCGGTCAACATCGCTCCACAGAAGACAGGTACCAGACGTAGTGCGGAGCCAAGTGTCTTGGCGGAAGTACGTAGGATGGCGCGCGAGGCTAGTATCGTACCATATAGCCTACTCACTCCCTTGACCGCTGGATGCCTTCAGTTTTCAGTTTCAGCCTGCAGGTGGCACACAAGGTCCTGATCATTCACACTGCAGGTCAAACTGTGGGCTTTTGGATTGGACCACAGGACAGACAGCACCGGAGGATGGAGCAAGATCATTGGCAGCGGCAGATTACTGCATGGGCCTACTGGGCCCAAGCCGAGGGAGCTTTCTTCTTGTCTGGCCCAGGTGCTCATGGAATCATAATCAGTCCCTGGTCATGGGGTTGTGTTTCTGTGTCAGTGTAAAATCAGAGTAATATAGGAATGTGTTGCAAAGACTAACACAATATTTTTTGTATGAAATGAGGCTTTTGGTTGAGAATAAATGGAGTTCCCTTGGCACTGGAGATGGCGGAAGCACACATCTTATGCAAGCCATCACCAAACGCCACAGAAAGAGAAGAAGAAGGAGGGGACAACGCCCCCTTAGGAGACTGAACTTGAGCACATTCCTTGGGTGGGCGGAGTTTGAATCCTCTTACTCTAATCTACTCTCTTTGCTCTCACTTTGCTCCTTATAGTGAAGAAAAAAGTAAAGATACCAACTTTGCATTGCATAGTGACAAGCATGTTAAATGACGATGGTTAAGTTTAGGGAAATGTTTATCTCTAAGTAACCTGAAGGAATGGAAACTTCTGGCATGGTTGCTTGCTTCTGGGTAGTGGATTAGAATTAAAAGAGAACAAAAATATAAGTCATAGATCTTGTATTACAACCTTCAGGCCACCACTGCCGATCTAGGACTGTCCTAAAAGACTAATTATTCAAAAAATGTGTTAGATTTTCTTACACTGACTCGCAATTTAAGACTACACATTACTGGAAGCTGAACTGTTTATTTGTTCTTTAAAATATAGGCTAGCATTGCAAATGGTGGATGAGTGTAAGAGTAGAGGGAAATTAAATGCTAGAATAGTGTTTCTCAACGGGGGTGGTACAGCCCCCCAGGGGGCATTGGAGAGCTCTAGGAGGGTGTCAAGAAGGACACTGCTGAGGGGGGCGGTGCTTAGTTGACATTGTGTGGCATTAGTCCATTTGATTTTTTAATACTAAGGGGGGCGTTGTTAGTCTGATGATGATGTCAAGGGGGCACTGGGAGGCTTGTGATGAGGCCAAGGGGACATTTCTTCAAAAAGGTTGAGAACCACTGTGTTAGAAGATGCTTTGAAGCTACACTAAAGGCAATAATACACAGGGCAACTTTTAAAGCTCTGCTGTTTCTGGACAACAATAGCCTACCATAAGATGTCATTTGGACTATCTATTACTACATCTCCATCAAGAGAATTTGGAACTTTTTTCATCATTTCATCAGGAAATCAAGTTGCTGCCCTGCAACATTGCTAAAAAACGTTGAGCCTGCAGTCAGGGAGGCTGACAGGAGTGGAGGGTGAGGGTCACTTGTCAAGGGATTCAGGCCTGGGCCCTTCATTCTTCATTCAATCTGGCATTTTGGGCCTACAGCATATGCAGCTGGAACTGACATCCGGACAAACCGAAACATATTCTAAATGTCCAACACAATAAATATAGCAAACAAAAAACAGACAATCAAATTGTCATACATCTGCTTTATCAGACACACACACACACACACACACACACACACACACACACACACACACACACACACACACACAGAAATATAATAGCCCCCAGTATTGAATCGGCGCTGAGTCATAGCGGGAGGATGCCAGAGTAATGCTGCGTATGCAAGGTGACTGGGTTCCTTTACCCCCTCCCCTCCTCTTCCTCTCTCCCCTCTTCCTTTTCCTCCTCCTCCCATCTCCTATTCTACTCTTCCTCTCGCTCTCTCTCCCTCCACCCATTCTCCCCCCTGCCCTCCCCTATTCTACCCTTTCTCTCTCTCTCTCTCTCTCCCCTCGTCTCATCACTAGTTCATTTTCAGCAAGACAGGCTCCCTGTATGTCACCAGAGTCAATACTTGTCCTCACTCAGCCTTAAAGAAATAGTCTCCATTTCACGCATGACTGCAGCACAACAACACTGACCCTAGTGAACCACTGGTTTGCTTAAGTGAAGTCAGTAAAGACAATGTTTCAGTACAGTCTATTGGGCCACTGTTCTCACCAGAGAGTAGTAGTAGGCCAAGATATACTAGCTGCAATATGATGTAAGTAAGATACGAGCCTGTGGCCAACTGAAGTGAAAACGGATGCAGGTCCTGCACCAGTCAGTATACTGCAGAAATTACCACTTCATAGATTCAGCAGCATGCAGGCTTAGAAATGAGATGCTGTGCATGGGCCAAGGTCTGCAGATGACAGGCGTTGGCATTTTAATGTGTCTTTAATCGCCAGCTTTACACCCATAAGCTTTCTCCCAATTCACAGACTGGCGAAACCGTACGTGTGTACTGCAAAAGAACAAGGGTGCCTGGGCAGCACTACAGGGCTCTGCTCTAATGCCCCTTGGGAGCCTCTCCAAAACTCGCCCACCTACGCCCTGTCTATCAATCCTTAAAAAGCTATTTGCAAAGACAGACATAGCCTAGGTCATCAATTAGGCCTATCAGAAGGATAAAGTCAATTCATTGTAATGACATGATGGTCATTGAAGTTTTAAATAATTAATGCTCTACTGGAAGAGCCATGAAACCAAAACGGACTAGTAAGAAACCAGTTTGGGTATATCTGATTCTGACCAACAAATGAGGAGGTACTCTGGATTCACTGGTATCAACTAGTTTCTGGAACTTTCATGTAGAGGTGGGAGGACTCCGACATGAAACAATTTCTTGTTTTGTATGCTTCATATTCATTATAAGGGGTGTTATAGATTTCTGTTCAAAGATTATATTTTGTGTGGAAAAAATATGATGTAATAGTGGTTAATGGGGGCATCGGCACCGATTTTTATTTAGGGAAGTAGCTCCACTTGGAGTAAAGCGCGCGTGTGGCTTTAAGAAGAGTTCATTGTGGCGCGCAAGATGATGCTGAGGCGCGCAGCTTTATTTCCCTCTCGGTATATAAAAGACGGCGGGTTTGTGTGGAGTGTCGCAGTTCTCCTGCTTGTGATCGGGCGAACATGAGTTACATTATGGATAACCTGTACGGGCCCGGTTATTACCGTAAGGGCCAAGTAGCCATGAGGACAAGGACAACTCCAGTGTCAAGTGGCTACCAGTCTGCCACCTCCAGGAGCTCAGTTTCCTCTGGTTACCGACGCACAGGTGGCCTGTCTGCCGACAGCCTCGAGTCCTACAACGGAGAGCCAAGATCCCGCAGCGAGAAAGAGGTTCTCCAGGCTCTTAATGACCGCTTCGCTGTCTACATCGACAAGGTGCGCAACCTGGAGCTGCAGAACAAGCACCTGGAAGCGGAGGCAGCTGCGCTGCGACAAAGTCAAGCCGGGCGCTCAGCCGTCGGCGAGCACTACGACCGCGAGCTCGGCGAACTGAGGGAGACCATCACTCAGCTGACCCAGGAGAAAGTGCAGTTCTTCCTGGAGCAGCAGCACGTCGAAGAGGACCTCCAGCACCTCAGGGCGAGACTTGAAGATGAGATGCGCGGCCGAGAGGAGGTGGAAGCCGCCATCCGCGCGGTGACCAAGTACATAGACGAGTCCGGACTCGCACGTCTGGAACTGGACAAGAAGATGGAGTCACTCCAGGACGAGTGCGCCTTCCTGAAGAAGAACCACGAGGACGAGGTGACTGACCTGGTTGCGCAGATCCAGGGCGCTCAGCTGACTGTGGACTCCCGGGACCAGATGAAGGCTGACTTGACCAATGCCCTCCGTGAAATCCGCGCAGAGCTGGACGCTCACGCGTCCATGAACTCGGCACAGGCTGAGGAATGGTTCAGAGGTGAGGACAGTTTCTATTGTCACAACAGAATGTCAACTGTTATGAACATTTCTGTTAAAAGTACCATGGTGCGTGTTAGTCTAATAGTCCATTAAACCTAAGCCTATTGAATGGATTGCTAACCTTGCCGTGCGTAATTAGTTGTAGCGTCGCTCTCCGAGGTGCTGAAAGTAAACGCGTCTCTTTTGACTCTAAATTGATTATACACATGCGCAAATTCGCAGCCCTATCTCTACATCAAATTAATGTCCTTAATTACCTACTCAAGTTAGCGAATTTTAGAAGAAGTGCTGCAGCAGTTTAACCCAAACAGTGGCTGATCAAAACGGTCGTTGTTGCGTATCTCCAGGCGCACTGCATGATGACCCGAGATTCCCTCTAGGCGTGAGTCAGCAATGCTGCTGCAGGCTATCGTGAGCGAGCGATATTGACACTTGCCAGCTCCTACAACATGGGGATGCTGCCGCATAAAGTACAACATTTTGCTCGCTCACACATAAGCGGTTTTTTCTTCGTATACCTTACTCATGTTACGGTTTCACTTGCGCATTCCCTATACATATGCATTATCCCGCTTTCCCTACTGGGCTTCGCGCCAGGGGGAGCGCACTGCACAGGACAGATCTGCAGCCTCAGCGCAGGGGTGAACTGAGGACAACGAGAAAGGGGGAATGAGGAGAGGAGATAATAGCCCGCTCTGTGGTAATCGAACACTACCCCACTAGACAGAGTTTAATCCTCACAAGCATAGAATTAATAGGCTACGTTATTAATAGCCTAGGGGAAATATCATGCCAAAGTACATTTGTGTGCGTATCAACCCTCTCCAGTCATGCTCATCGAGGTTTCTGTTCAACCGACACATTTCGCAATTTACATAATGTGCACTAAGTCCTACAGTAAGATAAATGTCTGCAGTGGTGTCACTTGAGATGTGTTGATTCCTAGTCCGAATGGATAAACTGTCCGATGCGGCCCAGTTCAACGACGACGCAATACGTGCTGCGCACGACGAGATGGCCGAGTACCGGAGGCAGCTGCAGAGCCGCATTGTGGAGCTCGAGACCCTCAAAGGCACCCGGGACTCACTGGAGAGACAGCGCTGCGAGACGGAGCACCAACACCAGGGAGACATGACATCTCTACAGGCAGGCCAAACATCACTAGCTAGACCACTCAACAGTCTATTATTTCATTGTGTTTTGCATTCGTGGTGTTGATTTCATATGTTAACCTCAAGTTCGAAGAAATTAGACCTTGTCAGTCACATCCTTTCATAACTGAGTTTCTGAGCTTCTTACAAAGATGAGTTGGCAGTTTAATGATAAGTTGCCAATTATCATCATTTTAAAAAATCACTGCTTTTTTTATTAAAAATGCTTTGTCCAAAGTTACCACACCCACCTTATACCAGTAGCAGAGCGTTCAATCTGCAAACTCTATCTCTGCGTTTACCTTGAGGAATAATGGTGAGATTTGCTGGTGTGTGTGTGTGTGTGTGTGTGTGTGTGTGTGTGTGTGTGTGTGTGTGTGTGTGTGTGTGTGTGTGTGTGTGTGTGTGTGTGTGTGTGTGTGTGTGTTTAATTGCACAGGAAACCATTCATCAGCTGGACAGTGAGCTGAGGGGCACAAAAATGGAAATGGCCAGTCAGCTTCGGGAATATCAGGACCTGCTGAACGTCAAGATGGCTTTAGATATCGAAATAGCTGCTTATAGGTGAGTTGACACATTGTGCACTTGGCCGTGCTAGCGTAATATCCTATATAAACTACTGAATAGCCACTGAATCTCCAGACAAAAAGAACGTAGCCAACAATAACTTCCACTACTACTCATTGCATCCTACTTAACTAGGATGTGCAGACTTTGTAAATTGTCAACTTTTTCTTTGGAACAGACACAAATATGTCACACTCTTATCCTCCAACCCCCTGTTAGAGTCTAATCGTGTGAGAATGTTGTGTGCATCTTGCAGGAAGTTGCTGGAGGGAGAGGAAACTCGCTTCGTGTCTGGTCTGAGTCCCTACTCCTACCTGGACAGCCGACTCACTGTTTTCACAAAGGAGGAAGAGGTCATCGAGGAGGAGGGTGACGCAGCAGATGAGGGAGAGGGAGGAGAAGAGGAAGAAGGAGGTGATGAAGGAGAGGAAGGAGAGAAGGAGGGAGAAGACGAGGGAGGAGAGGAGGGCGAGAAGGAGGAGGGGGAGGAAGAGAAGGAAGGAGGAGAAGAGGAAGAGGAGGCAGCTGAGGACGCAGAGGGAGAGACTAAAGCCGAAGAGGAGGAAGGAGGCGACGAAGAGAAAGAAGAGGAGGGAGAGGGTGAGGAGGGAGAGAAGGGAGAGGAGGAGGAGGAGGGAGGAGAGGAGGATGCTGCAGCAGAGGAGGAGGAGGAGTCCAAAGATGAAAAATCTTCACCGGGTTCCAAATCTCCGCAAGCTAAGACTCCCACTTCCAAGTCCCCTGAGAGCAAGTCTCCCAAAGCGAAGTCCCCAGTCTCCAAGTCTCCTAAAACCAAATCCCCTGAATCCAAGTCACCTGCCACCAAGTCACCACCCAAAACACCTCAGCCCAAGTCTCCACCCAAGTCACCTGCACCAGAGAAGGTCAAAGCCCCACCAGCCAAGTCTGCCGACACGAAAGCTCCAGCAAAGAAATCCCCCGAGGCCAAGTCTGAATCCAAAGAGGAGAAACCAAAGGGCAAGAGCACGCCAGCAGAAGCCGAGAAGAGTGCACCCAAGTCCAAAGATAAGGAGGAGGAGCAGGCACCCGAAGAGAAGCAGGAAGAGGAGGACGTGAAGGAGGAGGAGGCAGAGAAAGACGGACCCTCCAAGGGAGAAGACAAGAAGGACGAGGGCAAGTCTCCTTCTAAGGAACCATCTCAACCAGCGAAGAAAGAGGAAGACAAGCCAAAGACTGAAGATAAGGCCAAGGCGGAGACCAAGCCCGCTGCCAAACCAGCATCAGAGAAGAAATCACCCGAGAAGACAGAATCCAAGGACAAGAAGTCAGAGCCGTCCCAGGCGAAGGAAGCACCTGCAAAGGAGGCATCGAAAACGGAAAAAGCAGAGAAGTCTTCTAGTACAGACACAAAGCAAGCAAAGGCCACGGAAGAGAAGCCAAAGAAGTAAAGGAGATTAGTCACCGTGTATTATAGAGGAGGGTGAGTGGAGAAGACACCAAAGAGCCTTCAGCCACGGGAACGTTTTCACAACTCTTGTGAAAAAGACAAGCAATAGTTTCAATACTGCAAAGGAATGACAGCTTCAATGTATGATTGTAGTCAATGCAGAATGCTCTTAACAATTCAGTCAATGTGCCGACTGTCCTATCAAGTGCATTTAAAATGTCCAATTTGCTGGGAAAACCCATGACAAGAATACCGATCACACACACACAACTCATGATAGCACTATTTACCCTGTACATGCTGGTCAGGGCTCCTCTAAGAATGTGACATGTCAAAAATATTATATTTGTTGATATGCAAAAAAATATATTTAAATAATGAAAAAAAGAGTATATTTAACTAATTTACAAAGCAATGGAGAGAAAAAGCTACCTTAAAAAGCAATGTTTATCACACAGTTTGCGCACCGATTCATGAATGCAATGATGTACCACAACACACCACACAAGTTGAATGCATACAGTTAACTGCTGGGAATATTCACTGAAGTGAAGCATCAATAAAGGCTGAGCCAGAAACACAGCTACTCCCTCTCCTGTCCTCAGTGTTTTACTTCTCAACCACACTTGGGAGTGTAGGACCAAAATGAAATTGAACCGCCTAGTTGAATTCAGTTTTCTGTGCAAAGCCATTCACTCATCCGAGCCAGGTTCATGTTGCATGCGGACAGATGTGATGGAGCACAACAAATACTCAACTCAATGATATTATATTCAATGATAACTTAATGATGATATTTAGGTACTATTATCCTCGTGTCTACAGCAAGGACCCAGTTTCATGCAAATCACCATTCTACTGCAATCAGATGTAATGCTGTTGGATGCAACTAATAGTGCACTTTCTCTAAAATGACTAGTTGGAAGACTGTTGAGAACTGTTTTGTGAAGTATGAGGGGGTTGACGTTGGTGTTTCAGAGCTCTGCTATATAGCAGGCTGGATGGGCTGCTTAAAAACTCTGCTGCAATGCGGCTGAGGAGACAAGCACGCTCCCTTTCCAAAAAAAGAAAAAAGCTTTTAGGCCTCCCAAACGGCCCTCATGCATAATGGAGGAGGTACAGCTCAGCCCCTGCATGCCGGCTGGCACACACACACACCCACACGCACAAAGACTCTTCCAGAAGTCCCTTCCCGGCCCGTCCCCTGAGCTCTGCTTTGTTGTGGGTCTGTCAGGAGGCCCTGGCTTCTTCTAAATTTGTACCACTCCTTTCATCATCACTGTGTGCTATTATTGTCTGAAGCCAACAGCAGTGTGGTTTAATTCATTACATCATATTGCAGTGAGGATTTGTCTTGATCCAAAGCCTAAAGCATTTCACTTCTCAAGCCTTTCCAGCACTGGATGAAACACACACTTTTTTCTGCTCATGGCATAAGTGCTCACATTCAATTTTTGAATGAAATAGTCTTCTAACAAAACTAGGTGTTTAATTTTTCCTGTGCTTGTAAAATGAGCGCAAAAAGTGCAAAACAGATTAAAAGGGAAGACCAATGCTATTACTCAGCACAACGAACAGCACCACTAAATTATTCAGCACAACAACCTCACAGTTGCGTGACGTACAGCTAGTGATGAATTACCTGGCAACTTAAGACATTCACCACCTAATCATCTGATTCAGCGTGAGCCTTCAATCTGGTGAAGTTGCTTGGTAAAACTACCTGTATTAACTACACTAGTAGATCCAAATGATTTAAGACAATGGAGTGTATCTTTGCTTAGTGTAACAGCAATGAGGGTTAAAAGTCAGAACCCTCATCATGCCTGAGGGAGCATGGAGCATGGCACAGGCTTGTTATGAATCTCTGAGGGGTCTGAAGGTGATTGCCTACTCGACTGGCAAGTCTGGAGGTGACTCGGCAAAAATGACGAAAGCAAGGCAAGCGCACCAATCGGCTCAAGGCTCGTTCTATTTATAAACACCAGACTGAAATGAGTAAAACAGGAGGGATGGATGACAGATAACAGGAAGGAGCAGACGGTGACACCAAGAAGCAGAACAAACCAGATATTTTATACAAAAAAACTGGAGAACATTTATTTTTTTCAACCTTAACCTAAAAACCATAATTGTTTAGAGATGACAACTAAAAAATTCATTTAATACACTCTAAATAAAGTGTATGAGGACAGAGCTACTTCAGATAGACTTGTTGGGGATGTTCCGTTCAGCGGTGACTGAAGAAGCCTTGAGGGTGGTTGTACTTGAAAGGCTTCAGGCGATTTGGACCCCTGCAAGAAAAAACGAAGATGATCGCACATCAGTCACTCACAGGCAACCATGCCTTCCAAAAATGAAAACTTCATCATGACAAGCATGCCCATATACTGGTAGATTTCTTTATTTTAGCTTAATGTTCAATTTATTAATTGTGTTTTGCTATACTTTTCCTGCTAACGTGCCACAGCCCCCCTAGCATCCCTTCGTGGCCCCCCAGGGGTCCCCAGCCCCCACTTTGAAAACCACTGATCTAAGGCAGAGATGGAATACAAAGTCACATCCACTAATAAACAGCAATTAAAGCATAGTTTAACCAAATCTTTATTATGACCAAATCTCCATACCTACTTTCAACAGTAGAAATGGCAGATCCTGTACTCAACTTTCCCACCAATGTCCATTTCAAATGCATAAAGTCTATAGCTCAATTGTTCTTTAATCGTGGAGAGAGCAGGCATTTCTGAGCGATGTTCCTTAAACCATGGTAGGTCTGGAAGGAGGAACAGTGCCAAATGCAGAGCTAGTCGCTGCCAAAGTCAAATTATGCACGGTGTTCTGGTTACTCGCCAGCTAATTTGCTGCCTCACAGAACCCTGAAAGTGCTGACTAACAAAAATTGGGGACAGAAATGTTTTTCATGGAAAATGCTTGCTAATGAGACGTCATATACAGGAGACAGATCTTCACTACACACGCACAGGGGTGATCACTAGTATAGCCAGGGAAGCCGACAGGAGGAACAAAGGGGACAGTTGTCCCAGGCCCAGGGCCAGAGGGGCCCCAGAATTGGTTACTCATTACATTGTATTGGGTGAGGGGCCCTTTCAGATGACTTTGTCCCAGGCCCAGTCAAAGCAGTCAGCGGCCCCGAGTATAGCCATCATGGTTTACCACTGATGGTTCTTATTTATCAGTGCTTATGTACAGAGACATAAACTACTTACTATACAGATACTGAAAAGATGTCAAGATGGTAATTTTACGTTCTGGTAAAAAGTTAGAACACATTTTGCCTTTAACTTCCATAAAAAGCAGCTGAAGTGAAGAATTCTTCGTACTGGAATCGAGCAATTTATCCCGAAAAAGCAAAGTGCAGACCATACCAACTATTCGAAATCAGTTTAGAAAAAAGATCAATAATAATATGTTTCCCCTCCATTAGTATTATTAGAACATCAGCAAATTCATTGGAAAAGTCTGCATATAGTATAATATTATTCAACTCTCTATTGGGAATCCATTTCATTCGTTTTGTGTAGCTCGAGTGCCTTTGAACATTTGCATTTATCTATTTTCCCAAAGTTTATTTTGGTCGTCATGCACAGTTGACTTCATTATTGAAATCTGGCTCAAGTTCTTTAACCATTTCCCCCTCATATCAGTCACACATTGAACTCAAAATCCATCATTATTACTCAATGCCTTTGTGTGTGTGTGTGTGTGTGTGTGTGTGTGTGTGTGTGTGTCTGTGTGTGTGTGTGTGTGTGTGTGTGTGTATCTCACCTGGCCGTGCGTAGGCACATCTTCTCGCGGGGGAACTCTCGAGGCCCCTCCACCCCGTCACACACCTGGCTCTCTGTCTCCAGGTAGACGTCCAGACATACACACAGCCGCTGCAGCTGATTGGTCAAGAGCTGTTGGCCGGGACGCGGGCCCAGGAGTTCCGACCTGAACACGTTTACCTCACTCTCCATAGCCTGGCGGAAGGGGAAGACAAGAGCTCAAAGCTGGGAATAGTCTTCAAGAAAATCAAGTCACTTTGGTGCTGGTTGTATGTATGCATATCTTTTTAAATGCAGATATTCTTCATACTTTCTTTATTTCTTTCTTTATACTTTTATACTTTTATTCTTTAACGTGTAAACACCACATGTGGATAAAAAAAAAAAAAACTCCATTGTGACAGGTGCATTGAAGACCCCCCCACGGACAATTTTTTGATTGATTTTCTGATTGATAAACTATATTTATGTGTAAACGAGAGGCCAAAACATGCATATACGTGTGAACGGCTTCTTAGCCTCAATAATGTTGCACCAACAAGGCAAATGAGAGTCATCAATCCAACATGCTGACTGATTTCTCAGGAGGTGGGCTTCACCAATGTCTTATCACATGGCAGAGACGGCCTGCTTGGACAGACTGTGTTGTTGACAAAACTTTGTACAAGTGCAAGTCACTTGCTTACTGTGACTAAAAAGTTTACTGCAAAACATCTGGGTTATCTTTGCTCCGTCCTCACATAAAGTATTCAAAGTTAAGTTTAAATGGTATGAACTTCATTGTAAACCTAATTTAGCACTGAGTAACTGAATGTGAACACTGATATTCTTAGTTAAAGGGCAACTCCTGCGAATTTCAATGTGCTGTTGTATTGCTCACGCTACCCTTGACTTGTCAGTACCCGGTGACGCCGCATTTTTTGGCTCAGCCCTTTCCGAGATATGAGCTATTCTAATGGGGGCAACTTTTGTTTACATTTCAATAAAACATTTTTATTTATTCCCAAAAACACCCAAAAGGTTATGCAACATCAGCAGGCAGCTAGCAAACAGTGATACCTTTTGGGAAAATATTTGGAGTAGGCCTATGCTCATTTTTTCAAAAAATGTAAACAAAAGTTGCCCCCATTAGAATAGCTCATATCTCGGAAAGGGATGGGCCAAAAACTGTGGCGTCACCGGGTACTGACAAGTCAAGGTTAGCGTGAGCAATACAACAGCACATTGAAATTCGCAGGAGTTGCCCTTTAAGCGCTTTCCCTTACCCGCAAGTTGTCATCCGTGCGTCCTGTGCGTTCTCCCTTCCACAGTAGGCAGAGGGAGAAGAGAGGAGTGACGTCAGGGTAGCGAGGGTTCAGCACCACCACCGCTTGCAGACAGGCTGGAGGAGGGGGCCACAACCAAGGTACAAAGGCACATAAGAAAAAAATTGAAGACCTGTGTACTCCCACTTTTAAGTGTGACCTGGAAATTACCTAGTTCAATGAAAGGATTTTGGCATTTTACTGCCTGCTTATATTGCAATGTCTATGCTGCCAACACAATGCACGCTCAGAGTTCTGAGAGCATGTTTATGGTGATACTCCAATGGGTCCGGACACTACAATCTAGTGACCCATATTACCAATCACCTTGTTGTAGCTGTACACCAAATGCAACATGACATTAACAACAATAAACCCTATGTGTGGCTGAAAAAATCCACTTGAAACATGTAAATGAAAAAAGAGTATATATTTGGTGGTGTATTGCAGATGTGGTGTAAGTCGGCGCTCACCTGTTCCCCTCTCCACCTGGGCCATGAAGTAGAGGTCGGTGTCCTGGGCCAGACCTGCCTTCAGCACATGCTGCACCAGGGGCATCTCCTGCACAACCACACAACACAACACAACCATTACATTCCATTGATGTTTCTCAACTGGGGCTCTAGAGTATCCCCAGGGGGCCTTCAGGGAGCCCTAGGGGGGCATTGAGGAAAAATTTAAGCTAGCACCGCAAAATAGTATTTTAAATAGGGGTATTGTCAACGTTTTCAACAAAAGTTGGTGGAATTTAGCAACCTTACAATACCTCTCTTATGCAAACCATTTGCAAATAAGTGTATTGCTGGGTGTAAGTAGGCAGGTTCAGGCCGACAGAAAGCCACAATCCAGAAAGTTCAAACCACAATTCAGAACGTGTGGGAGCCAGAAAGTTGGTTTACAATGTGAACCGACAATAACAATGCTGACATCTGCATGTTCATCCAGGTAATGGTCACATACTGTAAAGTTCAGAGCTCAGAATGAATACGGGAGGTTTGCAGGTAGGCACTGTAACTCAGAACGTAACTAGTGTGGGATCGGGGACCGACACCGTTCTGGTCGGCAGTAATAGAGGTAAACAGTAAAAGAGGTCTGTGCTAGTTACCTCAAACTCCTGGTAGGTGATGGCACTCCAGCGAGTCAGTCGAGAGATGACTTTGGCAGGGAAGAGGTGTTGGCACTCTACAGTCACCGGCACAATGTTCTTCTCTACACGGGGCAGAGGGGAAAGAAGACAGGACTTCAAAACCAGCATGCATAAAGCCACACTTAAACTCTTCAATCCAAAAGAATTGGCATCTATTTCAGTCATTAAAGGCAAATAGAATCAACCATTGCATATTATTCATCAATTCAAATGTAAGGCCAAGCTAGGCATGAAAGGGTCCTGTGAGATGGAATAGTTGGAAATCCTAGTGTGTGTGTGTGTGTGTGTGTGTGTGTGTGTGTGTGTGTGTGTGTGTGTGTGTGTGTGTGTGTGTGCGCGTGTGTGTGTGTATGTGTGTTAGTCTGCTAGTTTATTGTGTGTGTGTGTGTGTGTGTGTGTGTGTGTGTGTGTGTGTGTGTGTGTGTGTGTGTGTGTGTGTGTGTGTGTGTGTGTGTGTGTGTAGTCTGCTCCATGTAATGTGTGCAAGTCCTCCTCACCCAGGGACATGAACTGCTTGTGCAGGGCGAGGCGTGCCTGCAGCCGGCTCCTCAGTAGCTTCATGGTGTGCTCCATGTGGCTGGCACTCAGCTTGCTGCCCGTCATCACACTCTGACAGCAGGAGACACAACACACAAGACATGAATGCCTACAACCCTCAATGCTACAGCACAGCGTGCACAACTTCCAGCTGGGAGCAGGCTTCACTCTTAAATGTTTCGACTGTGAGGTTGCTGGCCCCAAATGCTCAACTCAATATTTCAAGAAAGAGGCCACACTTGCATATCGTGTTTTTTATTGCACAATATGCAATTAAAAAAAGCACTACATGCAAGGTATGGCCTGTTTTGAAAAACAGCATAGTGGGTACAAATTAAACTGTATGGGAAGACCACAATCTTCTTATGAATTTGCGATAGACAATGCTCTATTTTACTTTTTTATTTACCGGAATGTGTGCACGTGTTTTTCGTCTGTGTGTGTACGTGTGTGTGTGGTCTGAAAGGAAAAGATACAGAAATCTCCACCACACGGCAGTACACACACACATAAACACATCATATCACACCTCTGTGGGACACAGCGAACCCAATTATCACCCACACTGTGTCCTCACCCCAACAGGCTGGGCCACATCATAGACTCTTTCTAATGACCAATACACTTCCATCCTTTACACACGCACACACACACACACACACACACACACACGCGCACATGCACACACGCACACACACACACTTTAAAGCTCTTCACAGTTTTGCACAAAACACAAACTGTAGGAGCCAAAGTGGGCTTTGTTTTGCCTCCAACCAAACTAAGCACTTCAACCAAAACAAAAAGGAAGAAATCAAATAAGTTTATGTTTAGGAAACGGAAAAATATGTACAGTTATCGCTAGCTTTGACATTTAGACACTCTGAATGAATTACTAATACAAATGATATGAATTACAAATCTTTTGTTAAATATGTGGGTGTTTATACATAAACATTACAGCTATTACCTCAGGGTTGTTGTCGCTGGGAAACTGCAGTCCTCCCAAGCTCTGCACCCAGAGGTAAGGATGGCCCTGATCAGCCACATAGTCAGCGAAGGACAGAATCCTGAAAGGAGAAACAGCTGTTAGGGAGCTGGCAAAACAACATGTCCCTGCAATGATAACCTGGCCAATGCCATTTGTCCTACATGAAGTTCTTCATGGTATGTTTCTAATTAACATTTCTTAAAGCGATGGTTCGGAGTAGAATCACTCTAATGCCATTTGAACCGTGACACCCATCCACCTTTACACCCGAAGTAGTTTCTGCCGCAGGCTTACATCAACAGAGTTGCCGTGTTATTCGATGTTTATTCCGGATAGCTTGACTCAAGCGCATATGGATACTGGGCACCGTCTCCAAACTTTCCCCACAAAAATAACATGTCATGACACCAAACTTCTACAGTATAACAAATGTGGTTTGTACTCACAAAAAGATGAATTTGAAACTTTGTACATAGTCTAGGAGTTTATTTGTAACAACACACGAGACGATTAGCTTTTCTGCTGCTAAACATCCGTCGACGTCACTTCCTCCAGCTGGGACTGTCCACAGCATGGCATAATATTGCCGGAAGCGATTGCCGACACATAGCCAGATAGCTAAGGACTGGACCATTTTTTGCTGCCATTAAAATACACAAGAATGGAAGAATACACTGCCAGCATGTACACATGCTGTGTCCGAAGAGGTTAAATTCTAGTTGTAGCGCAAACTGTCTTTTTGAGTTTTCCGCCTTCCGGACTCACGTGTATTTGTTTCCATCAATTAAGTCCCAGCTGGAGGAAGTGACGTCGACGGATGTTTAGCAGCAGAAAAGCTAATCGTCTCGTGTGTTGTTACTAATAAACTCCTGGACTATGTACAAAGTTTCAAATTCATCTTTTTGTGAGTACAAACCACATTTGTTATACTGTAGAAGTTTGGTGTCATGACATGTTATTTTTGTGGGGAAAGTTTGGAGACGGTGCCCAGGATCCATATGCGCTTGAGTCAAGCTATCCGGAATAAACATCGAATAACACGGTAACTCTGTTGATGTAAGCCTGCGGCAGAAAACACTTCGGGTGTAAAGGTGGATGGGTGTCACGGTTCAAATGACATTAGGGTGATTCTACTCCGAACCATCGCTTTAAATGAAGTAAACATCACAGTCTATATCACACATATAAACCTTACTTTTTGTTTGTGTTAGTTCAATCACAGACCAATAAATACACAACACAAATTAAGCACCTATGCCTACATGTCAGCCTCCATTCAAGCAAACCAAATATGCCATTAAGACCGGCTCATGATAGGCCAGGGCGCATGTCTTACCCGACTTTGTCAAACTGGTATCGGTTGGCAGGGTTGGGGGTTTCTTTGCCAGTGTCAGAGGTGTAGATGCAGTTCAAGAGGGTTTCAGAGTTCAGCAGCTCCCTATGAGAAAGGGGACAACACCAAGGAAATGTGAAAGAAAAGTGAAAGCCCATTGGGAAACTCCAACTCCCATTGTCATTGTGACACAGCACTCCACAGCACACAAGTGAACACTGCACACAACGAAATTTCATTTATGCCTCACCCGTGCAAGGGGGCAGCCCTCAGTGGCGCCCCATGGGGAGCAGTGCGGGGGGACGGTACCATGCTCAGGGTACCTCAGTCATGGAGGAGGATGGGGGAGAGCACTGGTTGATTACTCCCCCCACCAACCTGGCGGGTCGGGGGTCGAACCGGCGACCTCTGGGATGCAAGTCTGACGCCCTAACCGCTAACCCATGACTGCCCAACGGCGTCTCTACAAAGTGGAGCTGTACACTTGCACACTTGAAAACCATACGGCAGACAGACACAGCACCACCTCAGGCTCACCAACCAATCTAACATCACGCATCGACAAAACGTGTTCTCATTCAGTTCCTTTGTTCACCTTTTCAACATGGCATAAAAATGGCTAACAGTACAATCGGCATACTACACATGCAGGCACTACATGCTTACCCAGCACTGATGGCATGAGACTGGTGTACGGCGGTGGACACTCTGGCCTTCACAGTCAGGATGTTGAGGTTCATCAGATAGTAGAAGAAGAGCTGCAGTGTGTTGCCATCTGAGAGAAGGAGGGGTGATGGAGATAGACACAAGGACAGACGTCAAGTAGCATCGTTATTAGCCTACACAGACACTCTGATGCATAATGCACAGCACCTTAGAATCCTCCCAATTTCTTTGTTCATGTAAAAACAGAACCACAGATCTTGGACATCGCCACAGTGAGGTTTAACATTCAAATGCAAGTAAAAAAAAAAAAACACTGTTCATTCCAAACATTTAAAAACGAATCTCGCTCATGTTAGCAATGCTTATTGGAGGAAAGCCAACTTTTTGTCACAATAATAATCTAAAATAAAATGGATTACTATTTTGTATGATTTAAATAACAAGCATTGATAAATGAAACAGACCTTTGCACTTGAGGTCGAGGCAGAGAGAGAGGGGATGGCGTTTCAGCATCTCCTTGCGCTTGTCGTCCAGCTGTCCTCCCACGGTCGGCCTCCGCCGCTTCTGAAGGGGAAATGAAGATTACAGAAAAATATGAAGAGCAGGATTCCAGTCATTTCAACTGATCGAATAACAAGGCCAAATGTAATGCGAGAATTCCCTGACACAGACAGATGCTGTTTTCTGCTCTGCAACATTTCTGTTTATTTATTGTTGCTCTATAATACAGCATGTCCCAAACAGCAAAGCACTACTGTATTGCACAGCGTTAGGGCCCACTTATTTTGTCGGAATTGTAACAATACAAAAAAGCCTACTGCAACATGAGCTACATAACAGCACAATGGTAGCCGTTTTAATCAGGTTATTGGAGTTGGATTTTATGACTGACTTCTGGAGCCATCAGTACCATGCTGGGATCTGTGTCGCAGTGCAGTGCACTTCAGGGCTGTGGGTGCTACAGAGACTTAGTATACCGGTACTTGACACACATATGGAGTGGAAGGTGTGCCAATACACCTATTCCAAAGATAATATAACACCACGGATGGTCAACATTGGTAAATTTCTAAACAGACACAGAACTCAATTCTCACTCAGACCCATAATTTTGCAGCAGTACAAGGCAATTGAATCGATGTGAAACAGATCGAAGCGAGGGAGTTAGTCGAAGTTACTTTATTTTTAAGATATGTTTTATTACAGGAAAAGACTGTTACTTAACACTAACTGACAAATACGGAGCCTAATAAAAGGTTAAATAGTCTTAACGTACCGTGTTCTGTTCCTCCTCTGCATCTGAGTCACTCTCGTCATCTGCAAAATAGTAAATAAATTATGTGAACAGACATCCCGAGAGAGATGACAAAACAAATCTAAAACTCAGAGTTGCGCAAACACACAGACCTTGTGAATCCTCTGGCGGCTTGGAAAGGGCTCTGGCCTCATCCACATCACCACTGATGAGGACAGACAAGCTCTTGTCTGAAAAGAGAGGTGAAAAGACCCATTTATTTTAGACACATTAAGACTACAATCAATCAATTAACATTTTAAGTGCACCGTGTAATATTTTACATATACATATACAATATTTTATATATTTTTTCCAGAATGCATATAATACTGCCCATTCATAAATGTTACTTTTTTGAATATCCAGAAATAGACATCTTTAGCTGCAAAAACTACTACACTACTACTACGACTTTGGTCATACACTAGTAAATTTTAATTCAATATATAGTTATGAAAAAATCAGATTTGGCAATAGGCAGCACAGTTTCAATGAGCAGCATTGAGTAATGCCTATCTTGGCACCATCCTACACAGTGCATCTTTAATGAAAAGTCATTTGGTCAGAAGAGAAGAGCGCTTACCGCAGGCTTGTCCATAAGCGTTGGCCTGCACCAGCAGCACGTAGAGAGGAGGGGGCAGGTGACGAGCCACCTCAGCCTGCTTGGCAACCTGCTCAAAGGGCATGGACAGGTACTCCTGAAGGGGCAGGGAAGCCTGGCAAAGACAAGACATAGACATTTAAGTACAGTGCATGTTGCTGAGATGATGCCTTCATCACCTACAGTGAATGTAATATGTCAACATTTCCCCACTCTCAGTATCATGCATAATTTAGTACAGGACATGTCAGCTGGAAGAGTGCTGATTATTTAGGGGCTGCAAGAGGAACACGAGCTATTGGGTACATTCCATTATACAAACTCCAGTCCTGCCGTGTGCTTGTGGCCTTGCCGCCTTGTGATGGTGTTGCAAGACAAGACAAGACAAGACAAGACAAGACAAGACAAGACAAGGGCAATGACCAGGGGAGTAAATGGGTGCATTTCACCACCCAAGCCCCCCGTCTTGTCTTGTCTTGAAGTTCATCCCATGACTGCAAAACCAAACTCCATAACCATATTTTGATAAGGCTTCAACAACTACTATGCCAAACATTTCTACTCTACACACAACTCTTATGATTGTGTACACTAAAAATTCATTGTGTTTAAACAAAACCCTCCTCAAGTACATTATACTGATGAGTGTATCACCTGCATGATTGACTGCAGGCCTGGCCGTAGACTGCCCAGATACTCCTTCTTCACCTCAATCCCCTTCAGGATTTTCTCCTTGCTGGACAGGGAGGTCTTGTACTGTTCAGCCAACCTACAATGGACGTAACAACACATTAAAGTGAAATGCAAACTTTGTGTCAGCCTACTGTAAAACTATTAAAAGGCAATTTAGATAAGGTGCTATTATTGCTATTCACAATGGCACTTGCATCAAACAGAACAGTGTTTTATTTGTCTTCAAGCTGATTTTTTTTTTGCTGTTTATTTTGTTTTCATTATGCGTATACTGCTGACCACTTACGTTTATTAAGTTTCTTTACTCTACTATCGACTACCCAACAACCTTTTTCATATATTTTTTGTACATATGCATGCTCTACGAATTTACCAACACTACGTAACTAAAATAACAGAGAATAGCCTCAAAATGGCAATGGTAATGAAACATCAGACTAATCAAAATACATACACACAAAATCCTAAAAGGCTTAAAAATATGGTAGTCAGTCTCTGACCTCTTCCTCTGCTCCAGCTCCCAGTCCAGCCGGGACAGGGTGAGCTGGTGAGGGTCGTCCTTGGTGAGCTGCGGACGAGAGATTTCATCGGGAGCATCGTTGAAGAATTCTTCTGTGCTGACCAGGTCTATCTCCTCATGTTGAGACCTGTAAAATTACGTAAATACTATCACTACAAGTTCGTTTTGCATACCAGTGTTGAATATTACTCTACGTTGCTGGCAAGTCTACAAATATCCACTACAAGTCACACTGGCATCTGAAGTATTTGCACACGGAACAGAACCGTTTTCATATGATATTCACATCATATTGACATTATTAGAATTCCATAACATGGAAGAGACAAAAAGGCCAGCGTCCATGTATGAAACTGCCAAAAGATTTGAAAAGAATATTATATTTAGAACAAAAATGTACTCAGTCAACGGAAACAGTCTGACAAAACATGAAGGCAAACGATCCGACTCACTTGAACTCGAGGCACTTGCTGATCTCCTTCTGTAGGTGCATGACCTCATACAGGAGGTTCTGGAGCTGCAGATGGAGCACGTCCACCCTCTGCTTAGCCTGCACACAGCCACATCACATAACTTTATCACAATACATTACATGACATTATCACAATACCTTATATGATATCACAATACATTACATTTACTTGACATGACATCATCACAAAACATCACATTACGTTTGGCAGGTGCTTTTAACCACATCGCCTTACAACTAAGGAGATAAGCTAAACCAACAGCATGCAATGTGCTGGGAGTATACAGAATAAACAGAAACAATGTGCAAGGGCATGTTAAGAGGGTTAGTTCTGTTGTATACAATATTAGTGCTATTACTAATATTATTGATGTGAAGAAAGCCTTACATCTTGTGTCTGATCGCGAGATTTCTTCAGCCTCATGTGGGCCAGGCGATTGAGCTTCTTCAAGGTGATAAAGTGGATGCAGCACTCTCTCCGTCTCTCCTCCAGCTCTACTGACTGCAGAAGGTACAGAGGAGGGAGTTAGATTCGTGTGGAGTTACATTCATACGTCCGTTAACAAGGACACAGCAGAGACACCAAATTACATATAACTTAGAAATCCGTACACTGGTTTTTACTTGATCATTTAGCATAAGCATTTCCTTTATATCTACAGTCAGCGACATCTGGAGTGTTTCATGACAGATTTTATTTTGTTGAAGTATTCCTATTGATTGTGAGTATTCCTTTACTTCTATTGATTGTAAGTATTAGCAATTGCATGTTTTAGCCTTGCATGCTGCTCATGCATTGAGTACAATATATTGAGATTGCAAACAAATAATTATACACATACACCCTCTTTGGCTCCATTGGCTTTAAGTTCCTGAATTTCCCCCATGAGATTGGCGATGACCTCGCATTTGTCCTTATACTGGGCATAGTCTTGTTCAGGATTCCGACTATCCAGCACAGCCTCCTCATTGTACACACGCAAATCCTAGAGCACAGAAAAAATGCAAAATGAAATTCACATAGTGTTCAAGTGTTACCCTGAGAGACAGACAACAATCAATGTTGACAAGTAGCTACCAAGAGGGAGGCATGAAGAAAGAAGGGGGTATCTAAAGTTCCAGTTTTGGAGGGCACACAATGATATGCTGTGAGGTAACTCGGTACGTGGGTGGTTGACGTTTAAGGGCGTAACGCAAAAAAAAAAAAAGTTTTTCAAATTCCTGAAACAAATGATGGATAAAAATCGGAAAAAAAAATAGAAAAAAATAAAGCAATTAGTGGTCTGTGGAATTTCACCTTATTTTTGCCATTTTTGGGAAAATGTGTCCTGCATCAACACATTGCATAGGCATGTCACACCGCAGGAAAATGGAGTCATACCACTGGGAATTCACTGCATTATGGCCATTTTAATCCTTTTGTATACATGACTGGCATCTGAGCTCATGCTAACTTGATAATGATATTGTGTTTAATCTCAATATGTGTTTTCATTTATAAAAAACTTTTTTTCCTTCTATAAGAGCAGTCACACCACAGGACACCATAAAATGAACCTAAGCATTGCGTGACAGAAAGATTGCAATATGAAGACATATTAAGAGGTTAAGAGTCCCCTTAAACTTCCACAACACTCTCCAATAACTGAGGTACGGACTGGTTAGGAGCCAGTCTTTAAGACCCTTGTAGTTGGCCTTGCAGCTGCCCATTCACAAACATTGACATACATGTCACCCCACAGGACGCAATTTGTGTTACGAAATTGAACTTGTAGTTAATATTACTGTCTTGAGTTTTTTTTCACATTCACATATCTTAATATACAGTGAATATTTATGCAATCATGCCAAATGCTTCATACATTATTCAAAATGTTGTTGGTTAATTTATATATATATTATATTCCAGGTTTCATTAATGTTACAGTCACACCGCAGGATATTTGACATATAAACCTGTACATAAATCTTAACAAAAATGTTTCTTGTCATCTTATACTAATATGAAACATAATGTACCACATGGTCTTTCATTGACATATGTTTTTTAAAGGAAAAGAACAGTTTTGTAGGTTATAACCAATGTTACGAAAAAACAAGGCGTCACGTCTCCCACCCACTTATTGACATGAACTAAATCAAGGGAGCATGCAAGCTCCTGGCCTACACACTAATGCCAGTACGAACACTTCTATTGAGAAATTAGCTGTGTCTTCATTCTGTCAACAATGCCCTAATTCTATCATCAGGTTTAGCACATTTTGATGGAGATTTAAACGCACCGGATCTCCCTCTCCTCGGCTGCGTTTCAACTCGGGGGTCCCTGCCTCACTGCGGAGGACTTTGGTTTTGCGTTTCTTCAGTACTTCCGAAGACATGCTGAATGGGTGGATGAGTGGAGATCTGCAACAACAACAACAACAACAAACACACACACACACACACACACACACACACACACAGGTGATTAAATTAGGCAGGATCATTCTGGAGCTCAGCTCTCCCTCCTCACCTCTGCGATACAGCCAGCTGGAGCCGAGCTCCCTCTCCAACATTATACAGTATGTAAAAATATAGTATGAGAAACTGGCACTGTCGGGTGAGCGAAGAAGGCCTATTCCTCCTCATAAAATAAGGAGCAGGTGTTAAGCAACAACCAAATGAATGCAAAAAGTCCACGCAGTCTAGTGGAGGAGGACTACATTGGAGACTTTTAACAGGACGACGCTATTCAGTCACTATTCAACGTAATGTGTATAACAACAATAGTGGTAAAACAATTCGTTTGTCTCACCCTCTGAAATAACATTTGTTTAACAACTTATTTTTCACTCGCACGCATGCTAAGTTAGCTGGGCTAAGGTTTTGCACAGCCGGGACGAGAGGATAATAGACTTGAAAAACATACCTGGGATTTTAAATGAATCGATATTTTACAGACCACCAATCACTTCACTAATTCATTTATTATCGAAATTTAAAGTGTTTACATAATCTCATACAGACTAAATTCAGGTATCAAACACCAAACGAAAAGCACAGCCAAGGCGCCTGGAAGACAGACAGACTCGTTTTTTTCCGGGTCACATGCGCCCCTTGATTGTAAATTCAAGATAAGAGAATATTAATAGGTCCCTTAAAGATGTTTTGAGATTTTTTTATTTTAAAACACAGTAGATATCTTTTGTATTCATTTGCTCTTGCTATTTAGTACAATTATACAAGTATTATTTGATGCAAATCGGCATTTGAAAACTTTTATTTTAGTAGTTTACGTTTAACCCGGAAGTTAGTAATTTTCCTGCTGTGGTCAATGTTTTTCCTGGTTTCTCAACACAGCGAGAGAGCAAGCCGGTAGGTGGCGGTATGCGCAACTAAAGCGTAACCCGCCATTAACTCAATGAAGAAGAAGAAGAAGAAGCGAGAGAGCAAGATAACTGTATTGTCTATAGCTTATGTTTGAAATGGAAACGGTATACGGTTTCCCTCAGTACTTCAACCCTTAAAATGTGCAATAAGATAAAATGATCGACAGATCAGAGAAGATATTCCGTTGTTTATGGTGTAGCTGTGATCTTCACCTGCCCGCATGGTACAGTAACGACTAGACAATGACTTATGTGAAAACATATGGTATACATTGTTTCTATTGTAGGTGGAGTTTGTCTACGATCAGAAAGACGGTGCCTGCTATTTCCTCTACCATTAAACGCGTTGTTTTCCTTTCATGTTCTGTCATCATCTGTCATTTTCTGTCAGATGCAACAATAACTCGGGCTTGAGCTTTGTTTGCTACTGTGGCAGTCGCTCCACCCTCTCTTGTCAAACGAGTTCGACAGCCTTGTAGCTGGCTTAGAAGTGTTCAAAGTCTACTTTGCCATTTTACCTGACGTGTTTATAGATTAGCACTCAGCAGTGACTGATGTTGTTAAAACATGGACGAAACAACGCCGCAGCAAATACCGACGCCTTCTCCTCAACCAGGTTCACATGAATGACATGATGTAACCCATCTCGTCTTCGTTTTTTAATGTGTGTTCGACTTAACTTAACATGTCTGTGTTTGTTGTGTGCTCCGTGTAGAGAGCATGGGCAAGTGGACACCCATGAGCAATCTCCGGAGCTACCTGGAGCATCATCCGCCAGCGGTGATCTTCTACCTGTGTATGGTCGTGATGTCCATGACCTTCATCGGTTTTGGGTTCTACACGCAGACCAGTCGTGTAAAGAACCCAGACGTCGTGCCAGTAAGTTATCAGGATAGGCCATTTGCAGTGGAGAAATTAAATGTTGTCTATAATTTCTGTCAAATATTTTACAAGTTACAATACGTAGGCTATATGAAAAGTGCAACATGACTAAACATGACATGAAATTAGTGTACATTTGTGTTGTATTTCAAAAAGTTAATTCATCCCGTGGCTGCAGCGGAGATATTGACTTGTGATTTGTGAGTTCGACTTGAGTCCGCCTTGACCTCAGACTTGACAATATCAGGAATGACTTGGACTTGTACACTATTGAATCGAGACTTGACTAGGACTTGGACAATTTTAGCTTGCACTGACTTGCACTGTCATGACAGGTCTAATTGTAAAATTTTTGCATGTGAAAATATTGCATGAAAAAATGAAGATTTAAAGGTGACATATTAAACCCCTTCATTCACCAGTTAGAATTGGTCTATGGGTTACACAGATTAACCAGTACCAGTTAGGCCTACTATTTTTGTTTGAATGCAACTGGCAAAGGGGGACATGCATAGCAGTGTGGCAAAATGTAGTTGTCAAGATTGTGCGTAAAATACATGGCAACTTGTTAAGGACTTGGACTTGGATGGGACTTGGACTTGGCTTTGGTACGACATGGACTTGGCTTTGGAACGACTTGGACTTGGTCAAATGTGTCTTAAAGGGGTATACCACTATTTTGGGGCTTAATACAGTTAAAATCGTTGGCCAGGGTTTATAAAGGTGGTAAAGTGTCTTATTTTTCATGTAAGCCGTTGTCTTGCTTTAAGACAAGTTAAAAGAGGGAGCATGTCGCTAAGCTAGTGAAAGTCAATGGATCCGTGTAGTATGCTACATGCTACAGTGATCCATTGACTTTCACTAGCTTAGCGACATGCTCCCTCTTTTAACTTGTCTTAAAGCAAGACAATGCTTAACATGAAAAGTAAGACACTTTACCACCTTTATAAAATCTAGCCAACGATTTTAACTGTATTAAGCCCCAAATTAGTGGCATATCCCTTTAACTTTAGACTTGACTCTGACTTGGTTGAAAGGACTTGAGTCCATTTGTCACTTGCAAATTACTGACTTGGTCCCGCCTCTGGGCTGCAGTCTGTTTAATTTAAGAAAGTGTGTATATTTTGATAGCGCTTTGAGACCACTTTAGTTGTGATATTGCCCTATATAAATACAGGTTGTATTGTATTGTATTGTATTTTATTGTAATGTATGGTATTGTAAAGTGCCAAAGTGAATGTTCTCAATGTAGCTTTCATAAACCCACATTGACATACTGCTAATGAAAAAATGAAGACATTTAAGTGAATCCTTATTGCTGCAGGACTGGAATCAGCTTCTGGGGTCCATCGCTAGTCTGCGTTTCTGCCTGCCCTCTAATGGGAGTGGAAGTGGTGACGTGGAGAATGCCGCTGCGCCAAAGGAGAAGAGCAATGGACAGCCAGGCGATCCCAAGATTATCCAGCGCTCTCTGCTAGTGCCTTTAGTGTTCACGGGAAACCCGGACGCAACAAACAACATTTTCAGTGCCACGTTGTTTGGACACCAAGTGGGTGTCAAAGGTATGGTGTATTTTTAACACGGTGGTCAAACTCATTTCTATCCCCATATTCATACTGTAGATGATTGTCTGCGAGATGTCCAACTTGACACTGGCTTTGAATCAGGACTGGACTGGGGCTGAAAAATAGCCCGGGCATTTTTGGCCTAGACCAGCTCCTCACATGGCACCCTGATTCTCTAAGATATTATCATTTGCTCAGTCCAGTGTCTATATTAAAGATGGATCAACGGACCAACCCATCTAGCTAGAGTGCCAGTCTCTGTTGAATTTAATTTCTTTTGTGCCAGTGCACCATCCTCTGGAAAGACAACTAGTCAGATGTCCTTCAACGTTTTAACATTCATCGTGTTGCTCCTCCAGTTGTTACTTCTAGCCTTGTGCCTCGTTGTGTCTGCTGCTCTGTTTTGCTTTAATGCAGAACAGAGCAACTTTTTCAAAAAATATTATATGGGATAGTGCTTTTATTGGGGATGTGTCAATAAAGATTATGACAGGAAGATACTGGAAGAGAGAAATGGGGTAGTGTTGGGAGAATGACCCAGGCCGGGATCTAGCAAGGCCATTTGTGGTTGGGTGCCTTAACGCGCAGCGCCACAGCACCCCCTCGCAGATCATCTTTTTGTTGGCTTTTCCCCATTTAGTATCCTAATTACAAATGAGAGAGTAATTATGTTTTTGTAACACATTGAACAGGAACATTTTGTATTGAGCTGTCATCATCATGATTAGCAAGCCTCACGCCAAAAGATTGGACTCTGTAAAATAGGGACATGGGGAAGGGATTGATAAGCAGCCACAATGACCATTGCTGTGTTTTTGTGTTCAATTGCAGGTGAAGCTGGAAAGCAATTGTTCAACATGAGCTTGATCTCCTACCCTCAGACGCAAACGTCTAGTTCCAAACAAGACGGCTCCTCTGATAAACGACTGACCTGCCTTCAACTCAGAGCTCCAGAGTCCATGCTGCCCAAATCACCGTAATTGACTACTTTATATTGTATCCTGTTTTCAAAAGCAATACCAAAGGGGTCATTCCACGCCAAATCAACAAGAGCCCGCACACTTAGGTCTCAAATAATTCTGGAAATATTACCAAGTGTACCCATGGTACTTAAGAGAAGCACTGTAAATTTATTTGAATGTAAGCTGTATACTCTCCGTGTTACAGCCAATTTTACTGAGGGAGGGAGGTGCCCATTTTGTTCACACTCTTTTTTTTGTCAAAGTTCACAAGCCCGTAGCTCAACAACCAAACAATGTAGGAAGCTCAAATTTGGCATGCTGGTACATAGATAGGAATAGTTTGTTGCAAAACTGTCAGTTTTGGTCTGTATGATCCTGCATCGTCATGGCATTCCCTCAAAGATGATACAAATTGTACTGGAGTTTTTGGCTGTGCTCTGTTTAGGCCTTCAGAAGACATATTTGTGCCCAACATAGCCTCATGATTTTTCCCCCTTGTAGATACAAGTAGAAACACTCCCATAAAAATCTATAAATAGAAAGGAAACCCCATCAGTGTTTGACCAGAAGACCTCACAAGTCTGAAAAATCATTTTGGGTGTCATTTTCAGAGCTCCAGAACCCCTTGTGGGATTGTCCACAGATTTTTATTTTATTTTTTTCTTCATTCTCCATGAATTCTTCTTTTTAAAAATGCAAATGAGACTTGTCTTATGTGATGTTTTCTTTTGTAATTTCGAACCTGAACATGGCCAGCATGCACATTGAGGGCAATATGTTTTCTATGCGTTTCTTCCGCTGCCATCTGCTGGTCAAAAAAAGTAACAACATGACTCCTTGTGCCTGACCTACTGTATCTTTTGGTGTGCGAACCTGCTCCCACATTGAACGCTCCTGAAATCATTGAAATTGAAAGGGATACCTGCACCCCTGCACAGGGACTCTCGGGTGATCATGTCTGGGCAAAATTTGAATTTGATTATTTAGTCTTTACATATTAAATGTTATCGAAATCATGTTGCTCTCTTTTTGCATTTTGCCCATGTTCAGGGTGGAAATTACAAAAGAAAACATCACATAAGACAAGTCTCATTGGCATTTTTAAAAAGAAGACTTCATGGAGAATGAAGAAAAATATAAAATAAAAATCTGTGGACAATCCCACAAGGGGTTCTGGAGCTCTGAAAATGACACCCAAAATGATTTGTCAGACTTGTGAGGTCTTCTGGTCAAACACTGATGGGGTTTCCTTTCTATTTATAGATTTTTATGGGAGTGTTTCTACTTGTATCTACAAGGGGAAAAAATCATGAGGCTATGTTGGGCACAAATATGTCTTCTGAAGGCCTAAACAGAGCACAGCCAAAAACTCCAGTACAATTTGTATCATCTTTGAGGGGATGCTATGACGATGCAGGATCATACAGACCAAAACTGACAGTTTTGCAACAAACTATTCCTATCTATGTACCAGCATGCCAAATTTGAGCTTCCTACATGGTTTAGTTATTGAGCTACGGGCTTGTGAACTTTGACAAAAAAAAGAGTGTGAACAAAATGGACACCCCCCTCCCCCAGTAAAATTGGCTGTAACACGGAGAGTATACATCTTACATTCAAATAAATTTACAGTGCTTCTCTTAAGTACCATGGGTACACTTGGTAATATTTTCAGAATTTTTTGAGACCTAAGTGCGCAGGCTCTTGTTGATTTGGCATGGAATACCAAAGGCTGTAGTTGTGGACACATTACTGTTTTCCAAAAATAAATACCAAACGCTGTAGTTGTTTACATATTATACTGAATACACAACAAATTACCAGTACCTGAATCTGTACCTAAAACTGTACCTTAGAAGAGCAAAGCAATGTTGAAGTACCACAGCTACAGAAACCATATGGATTGGCTTCCCACAGGATTTAATGGTAGACCCATGAATTACCTCAACGTTTAGTTAAGGGTATGTCATTTGCAACAAAAGCAAGAGAGAAAATATATATGTCTAATAACATTTGATTTTGCTTTGTATTGTTTTGTGATTTTATTTCCCCAGGAGTCCAACGGATTGCCCATGGCGACAAGATGTGGCCAATGATCGTCTCAGCGTGAGGGCGGTGCCAATGGACAGGAGCAAGAATGTCCCATCGTCATTCCACTGCCTCACCTTAGAGTTCACTCCAGACGATGAGCTGACTCCCTTCCTGTCTCAGGTTTATATCCCATGTTACACATGACATTACATTGCATTGCATCACATAACATAACATCACATCACATTTAGCTTATGTTTTTTTTATCCACAGTGGATAAAGGACATAATTATCAATGTCCAATATGTGGAGGAAAAAATGAATATCACACACACAAAGTACAGTATACAGAAAAAGAGAGTTTAGTGCAGATCCAATGGTTGCAATGCAAGAAATGTGTGCACCTAAGAATAGCACTTATTTTAGAAATTTCAATACAGTAGTTGCTTGCTAATTAAAACTGAACGAAAAAAAAAAACATATATAAAAAAAATCTAAAGAAGTAAACAACTAGACCTGGAAGGTCTGTTGATGACTGAACATGACTTTGGACATTGACATTCTAAAAAGGATCTAAGTGTGCAGACATTTTGTGTTAAAATTTACTGTGATGGCAGTTACATACGGAGAGTATTCTTGATTCAAGCAGAATATCGCCAGTTTATTGTCATATTCCGTTTACATGTGTGGAAATAGCTGTGCTACGGGTATATGCGAAAAGTGCCACTCTATTCTTACTGTCTTCTTTTCAGGAGGAGAAGACCTTGGTGGGGCAACATTTGCTAATGGCCAGTGCTGCTCTGTTGGTCATCTGTGGTCTGCTCTGCTTCACTGCAAGTCTGCCCTGCTGTAGGTCCAGACGTTACCATGGAACTGATCTTGGTCTACAGAAGGTAAAAAAAAGAACAGTTTGTACAGATGTGGAAAATGCTGATTCATAAGTATCAGAGCCATAGAAGTAAGCGTTGGGCTAATCCCCTTGACCTGCATTTTCCATGTTTACACAAAGATGGCGGCTCATGGAGCCTTTGAAATGCAGATTGCCATTCACATAGTTCCAAAACACATGTAGTTCCAGGAATTGAGCATTGAACACAGAAAGTGCAGTGATGGTAAGCGTAATTCATTTAAATTCATGTTTACATCATCTTTGCCTGTTATCTAGTGGTTTTGTGTTTCTCTCGTGAAAAGAAAGCTGCTGCTTAGAATTATTTGCATATACATGAATCATGTCGCCAACTGACCCCAGTTGTAACAACTATGAATTCCATGGCTCTGATAAGCATTATGACAAGTGAATATTGTGAATGGTGGGCGTTTGAGTAAGCAAAGAGGAAATGACAGGCTGTAAAAATGTGTCGGTCGCTTAACGTTTTTGCATACTTGTCCATTGTGGTGTGTAGTAAAACGTTTGCCTTCTTGTGCACAGTTGGCTTCTGTTTTTGCTATGTATAAGGATGTTGTGTCAAACAACTATGATCTGACCCTTGATGTGATGGCAGACATGAAAGAAACTTGCGTTGCAATACTGATTTTACTGATGACAGTTTTGCCAGCGTATTCACATTTTTCAAACCTAACCACAAAAGTGGCTTACATGCTTTGTATGGACTTTGATCACCACACCACGTTTGGCCACAATCCGACCTAAAAACACCTGGTAAACTTATTGAAATGTATGTGCATGTACAACTGACTCGCATGAAAGCCCATGCATTGATGTGCTTATATTGTATTGTGGATTTGCACAAAGCGCCTGTAAACGAGTAGAACGTTATGTGCATGCGCATGTGCAAATGACCTGCATGACAGCACATGGCTTGATGGCAGTACCACATTTGGTCACAGTCCTAAAGCCCTGTAAACAAGTAGAACGTTATATGCATGTACCAATGACTCTCATGAAAGCTTGCATGAATATGGTGTGTTCACAGGATATGTAATATGGGTTTTAATCCCCAGGAGCCCCTTCTGGAGTCATGACTCTGCTTGCTTGGGATCCACAAATCTTCCAGAACTGAGGTCATTCCTTTTATATAAAAAAGGAGAGGGATGAGAAGATGTGTCTTTGCCATTCCATGGAATTTTTCAACATTGGACTGAGGGGGAGCAGAAAAGTTTGGACTGTGTGTACACAATGGACATCTCTCTTTGGACCAAACAAAGGAACATGACATGGGTCCAGCAGTGTGTAATGTTGTAAGGTGTTGGGGTCTGTTTATTCTGCTAAGAGACCTGACAGGCACCAAGTGTCAGGGCGAGTACTGTATCTTCACACATGCTATAGAGCTCCATGAAAAAGGACCTTAGCCATGAAGGCCAACGAAACCTCATCTGACCAGGACATTTTCCTCAAGGGGAAAAAAAAGATATTTGTGTGTGTTATAAATGTAATAATGTAATTATTGTTGCTGTCATGGATGTTTCTGTGGCAATGTCTGCTGCCTATTCCTGAATTGAACGAGTTGAGGGTTTTTTTTTTCATCTAATTTAATTTGTTAACAAATGAATTGGAGGCTGCTCACTAAATGTAACTGAAATGTAACTGTTACTCGTAAAAAGTGAATGGACCTTTCTTACCACAGACTTTTTTTTTTAATTAAAAGTTTAATTTAAATCATAAACCTTGTGGAGTTGGCCACAAAATGGACTTGTGCTTTAAAAGACAAGACAGGAAACACCTTTCATAGACACATTTGGTTCCTCTTGTTCGCTGTTGCGACCAGGGCTGAACATCATTCTAGTTCAGTGATTCTCTTCCCTCTCAGCTGTCACCTTCTCAGCGCCCCCCTAGGGCTTCATAACGCCCCATGGTGAGACTGTAGAGCCCCTATTGAGAAACACTACTCTGGTTCCTCTCCTGTAGCCTCCAGGAACACGAGAGGTTTCCCTGCTGTCGAGCTGCGCAGAGCAGCTTTTTGTGTCCCCAACCCCCTCCCTCCCTCCGTCAATATCCTGATTGCAAATGTGGACAACTTCTTCTGAAATCAGGTTTTTTTCCTCAAGATATTGAAAAGAAATGTTGATCATTGACATCAGGCCTCACATCACGAAGGTGGAGGGAAGGAGGCATTGACATGGGGAAAGGATCACTGGGTCTCAACCTTTTTTGAATAAACACCCCCTGGACCTCCCCTGGACCATCATACGTCTCCCAGCACTCCCTTTGCCTCATCATAGGCCAGCCAACGCCCGCCTTATTATTAATAATAAAATGGACTAATGTCCCCACTGGCAACTAAGTACCGCCCCCTCTCAGCTGTATCCTTCTCAACGCTCCCTGGGGGGGCTGTAGAGCCCTTGTTGAGGAACATCATACGGATAGACAGAGGGTAGACAGATAAGGCCTGAGGTTTCTGGGTGGGGTTCCAGGAAAAGGTTTTGTAACTTTCTCAGTGTTTGCTCGGTGCAAATGGTTGGAATACTCAAATGGTTATTGTTGTCGAGCCAAGTACCACAAGACTCTTCACTTAGGATGTTTAGTGTTCGTCCAGTGTGTGTTGACATATCTGGAGCCCCTCCCCTAGACCTTGTAGTAGGCTACTGTTCAAAATATTGGTGCAAAAAATACAGCCGTGGGAAAACTGGAAAGACCACCTCGAAATTACCAGTTTTTCTCGTTTTATTTCTTATAGGCATGTGTTTCAATGAAGCAAGAAAGGAAGAAAAGAGTACAGCAAAAGAAAATAAATGATTGAATAATTAATGTTGTACATCAACAAATAAAATAAATAAATAAGCTAAACCATATTATCTGTTGACATCTCTTAACATTAGTAGGCCTACTATTAGCATTATTTTATGTATTCCAATGGGGCACTAACATAGACTATTGTTGTGATAGAGGGTGCACAGATAACACAGGGGGGGCCTTGGGTCAAGTTTGGAACCCCTGGCTGGCCTTGAACTGTGATTTCATTCCACAAAGACACGACAACCACTTCATGTCAACGACGTAAGTATATTTTTCGGTTTATGGTTTTACAATTTTTGTGTGTGTGTTTTTTTTTTTTATTTAGTCTTTGCTCTTGAAAACTTTTCTTTTATGCTGTGACGTCACGTTCCAGCAGGTTCGCCACCACCTTGGATCACACCCGTGGCGTGCAACTGGAGAGGCACGCGAGCCCACCACGTCATTTCTCACTTCTGAGGCAGATTGATTGCCTATGCATAAACTACCAACCCTGGGTTTGTGTCAGTGCCATTCGTCTAAACTAAACAAAATTATTTATAATGACTGTGTTGACTTCAACAACTGGAGTCTACTGGACCATCTTACTTTGCTGTTTCAAATGTCTATGGTTTGTTGAATGGCACTTCAGAAACGCATTTCCCGTTTTCTCTTTGAATGGCATGACTGCTACCCAACCAAAATCGTCCTTGCTAGCTAGAACCAATCTGACTGGATGATGTTCTTTGGTCGGGGGCGGGCATTTGCTTCCTTCTCGTTCTCGTGTGTTTTGCGCAGGAGCACTTGCAAGGAATGAACAGCATTGAAGAATTTTCGCGGCCTTAGGAGGTATTATTGTTTCTTGAGAGTATAATTTAAACAGCGGTGTACGCTTTTTCACACAGCCATGTTTGTTCTGTGGATGGGACGATGCATATTTGTATCACCGTTTTGGTTTGACTGATGTGTCTTTACACAGGTGTTTGTCCAAATAGCAGGCTAACATGTTTACTGGATGGCTAGTTAGCTAACGTTAATGTAATGTGTCGGCTACAAATTCTGTGTTCACATCCTTGACTATGATCGACATTAGCTTTAGTGATTACCTAACGTTTTACAAGTGACGTTCTTTTCTTACTATGCGACCTCAGAGGACACCTTTTGGCTAACTGTGCAATATGCAAAGCAATGGAAATCAGATTTTGTTCTCCTGTTTGCAGTGGACTTCACACGCTGAACTTCTGGCCTTTGTGGATAGCTAGCTCTACAGCTTTGGGTCAGTGTTACCTGCATTCCCGAGTCATCAAAGGTCCCATTGGTGCTATGTGGAAATAGAACTGCTGATAAGGTGAAGCCGTGCTGTAGGTAAGCAGACTTTCCTTTTTGTGCTGCTGTTGTATGTCAACTTGGTCAGTGGAAACATAACATTCATTTGCAGAATTGGGCATGGCTCCCCAGTACAGTATTGCTGATTTTCAAAACAACAGCAAAGCAATTAGACCAAAACAAGAAACCATCAGATATTTTGAGGCTTTCCTAATAATAGTAGTGATCTTACTACTAAGCACGACTAGGGTTTTTGCATATCTGGAAATGTCAGTAAAACTATGGGCTAACTTTGGCAGTGGTGTACCTCTTCATGCATGACATCACCGACAGGGTGCAGCCTCAATTTTTACAATTACAGAGAGGTGAAATGATTGGGTTACTGCCATCATACAGAAATGATGATGGTGGTGATGATGCAACTTAGTGCATGAGCTACCTTAGTGATTCGGATGCCCAGATATTTACCTGAGGCTCTTGTATCACACAATTGGTGATTAAAGGTTGAAACGTTTCAGGAAATGATTCTGCCAACATTTTGACATTTGAATGTGCAGTTGATTGAGTAACATTGACTGAGGCACCCTGAGCATGGTATTGTCCTGCTACACTGCTCCCTTGGGGCGCCATTTGGCAAGGCATGAATGCAATTTTGTTGTGTACAGTGTGCTGTGTTACAATAATAGACACTTGACCCATAGAGTGATGCAGGAGGTATGTTGTCATTAGCTGGTGAATTATTTGTCTTCTATGGTACTGCTCGTAGTTAGACAAGCCCTTCTCACTGATGTGTGTTTGATATGAACAGAACAACGTTTGTCCTTACTTGGGATATCTAATGAGATGGTGTCTTCATTGCATAACTGAATCGACCAATAATTTTACATTGAATTTAAAGATGAATCCTGCAAGATCGGTCTTATTTTGTTGTAATATGAAGTGACACCTTGACATGTAAGTTCAGAAGGCATTGGAACTGTTATCAAGCAAAGTGTGGACATTCTCACCAGTTATTTTGATTCTCTTAGACATGGGTTTGTTTTGGTGTGATAGGTGGTTTGTTATTACATGAAAATGAAAGGTAATAAAATGCACACCATTCCAAGGGTGCATATGAAAGAACAAGTCTGATTCAAACAGGTCTTGTCATGCCATCTTCATTTATAGACACAGGTTGGTCTGAATTTCCACAGCATCAAATGAATCCTGTTCTTCTGTTTGCAGGTGTTCTCATGAACGTTCCCATGCGGCAGCTCTGACTGATGCTTTGCCTCTCCGAATGAGAGAACCTGAAGGACCAGCCGTCTAAGAGTGTTGCAGAGTAACCAACCAAAAACCATGGCATATTCCATTTATGGCAGCCTTAACCGCGCTCAGCTCACCTTCGAGTACCTGCACACTAACTCGTAAGTCACCATCTGTCCCCCGGCGCACACACACACAACCATACCTCCATGGCTTGACATAAAAAATGTGCTTACTGCTATGGATTTCCAATGAGTCACTAATCCTGTTTTTACTATGCACAGTTTTGTTGATCTTCTGTTCTTTTTTAAAATATATACATTGTATACTTGGGGGGGTTTAAACCTTTTGCGATAGGACGAGTGGGGAGAGAGAGATGGGGAAGGATCTGCAAATTACCCGGGCCAGAATCGAACCTGGGTCGCTGGATAGTAACCCAGTGCCCTACCGTTAGGCCACGGCAGGGCTGTTGTCTGCCGTTTTTAATATCATCAAATTGTACACAGCTCAGACGTTTAAGTCTGAAACGGGAAGATCAGTGCTGTTAACACTGACGCAAGCTATCTCCAGTGATAACTTAAGTTCCACAGCCCCCGCGGCCCACTAGGCCAAAACTGAAAGTGTTCTACGGACCTCAAGGCCATGAGCACAGCTGCAGCACTATGGTTATGAATACCTGGGCTACACTGATGTGGCATTAAGTAGCTTGTGACCCTGAAATTGTTACTTGCCACACACAGCCAAGTTTTCCAGCCTTTGGCCGGTTGGCTGGTGCCAATCTCAAGCTCTGCATAACACTATCATAGGGGTGCTGTTGTGCGCTGAGCTAATTCAACACACAGTCAAGTTGCCCATGGGAACTCATTCCAACCTGCTTGATTTCTTATCCAATCAAACTTTCCCATTCGTGTCTTGTCTGCTCTCCACTACTCCCATCAAATAACCGTGCAAATGACCAATGGGTAGGGCCGCACAATTAATCGAAATTAATCGAAAATTGCAATTTTGGACGTGACGATGAAAAATTGTGCCTGTGACAATTTAATCATGATTGCTCAGGGGGGAATATTGTGATCTGCCTTTGGGCGTCCTTGAAGCCTGAACATGTTGACCGCTGGTATTTCTGGCCAAAATCTGTAGGCGCACCTAAACTATATGCTGTAGCCTTTTACATCATTATTACAATTCAGTTTTATTTTGTTCATCCCTCATATACATTTTTGGTTGTATTTCATTTTGTGATGACACTCTGTATAAAACTCAGTTGTTAATTGTTGTTTAATAAACCTGATTTTAACCCACATAATCGTGATAATAATTTTTCGCATAATCGTGCAGCCCAACCAATAGGTCTACTTGAAAAGAAATGCCAGTATAACTTGCAGCAACACCGATTGGCTTACTCATTACTGTTGCTTATCTTCACACTGTGTGATAATCCTTATGTGCCCTTTATTGTTTCTTGTAGGTTTACTTTCAGTTTGCTCAACATTTTCAAGTTTGTACTAAGTGTAAGCGTATGTTCTGCTAAGGTGTTTCCAAGTGTTGCTTTACTGAAGTGCAAAGCAATCCACTTCTCTGCCACAAACCTGACTCAATGTAGACCATACAAGGTCCACTCTGTGACACCCTCTTGTGTCGTGAACTTTGCTTTATAGTACAGGCTATGTTTTACACAGCATATAAAGCATATGTTATCTAACGAAATAACAAAATAAACCGAGTAAACTCTGTGTTTGTTTTTACCCATCAGGACAACTCACGAGTTCCTTTTTGGAGCATTGGCTGAGCTTGTTGACAACTCAAGGTAAAGTAATCCGGGTCATCATGACCTTTCACTTTATTGTTGTGGTTTTTCAGCAGGGTACCATATTATCCCTGCATGTTGCAATGACTGTCATTGATGTTAAATGACATGTGCATCGTTTTGTGGGGTTAACATGTTAGTCTTGGCAGATCCTAGACAGGAAGCTGCCCATGCTATAAGGCGCACATTAACGAGAACAGAATTCCATCAGATTGCAGAAAAAAACATTGATGTTTGGAGCATGAAAGAATAGAAGGATTTATTGCAGCCATGTAATTGCAACATTTATGTTAACATTTATGTAATGTCTGATTTTGTAGTTGATTAATTCAATATTTCTTCAACTGTATAGGGATGCAAATGCCACAAGAATCGACATATACACAGGTAAATCTGACATTTTGATTCTGTATTTTGAGTATTTTGGCAGTGTAATTAAATAAGTAGACATATTAAGTCTTCTAGTGCTAGTAGGTTTCGTTATGGTGTTCTTAATCGCTTCCAGACTTATGCTTTTTCGGACTATGATTACTGTGTATGTGTGCGCACGCACACTTTCTCACCTGAGCCCCGGGCAGTTGGCACAGTACGACTAGCCTGATTATCATCGACGTTCAAATCTCTTCGAGACTTGGCCTGACCAAGATCATAACAATTTAACATTTCCCAAACGGCATGGTTGACCAACCTCCCTTGGTTTTGCTTACCGACAAAGTGGGAGGAGTTCCCGTATCCGTATTTTCGGGAACTCAGAAAGTTCTTGCATTGCTCTTGACCTGGAGGGCCAGCCTGGCTACTGTAGGACAGCCTCCAGAGCTGGTGTGTAAACGTAAATTTGAAAGCACTTTGAGTCAACTGTATAATATGTGTGATATTGTGTTATGTAAATGCACATTGTTATTGCAACTGGGAATGGGGGCAGTAGCAGGTGCACTGCCATTTGTTTGTTTGATTGGCGACTTGAATATGCAGGGTTCAATGTAGAGTTTTTCTTTTGCTGCATTTATTTGCAGCATCAGTGTGATAGCAGATTAAAAAAAGGAACACCTGACTCACCGTCTGTCCTTCGTCTTTCTCTCTTCCCTTTAGAGAAGAGGCCGGAGCTGAGAGGAGGCTTCATGCTCTGCTTCCTAGATGATGGAACAGGAATGGACCCAGGTGAGAACATGTCTCTCAGCAGTCCCAAAGCAGTATGATCTGCTTTTCTTTGTAATGAAGAGTGAAGAGTCAATTAATTAGCCTGCAGACCTCGTTTCAGATTCAGTAGGCTTTTTTTCTTTATTGCTCGTGCTGAGCAATTATCTTTTATTTCTCATGTTTAGCAATGTAAAAGATTCTTTCAGCTTTGATTAATTGATCCAGTGGCTGTTTCCAAAAGCAGGTTTGGCTACTTGTTTACGTTCACTCAGAGCAGTTAATCCACTTGGAGAAGCAACGTTATGACTGCCTTTACAGGAGGAGAATGAAACTGATTGACCACTTTAAATGGTTTACGACTCCTCAAAGTTGATGCACAATCTGTTGGGTAGTCTCTAAACTATCTGCCGTGGTCCTTGTCTTCGTGGTTGATAATGAGTGACCACGAAATTCTTGTCTCTCCCTCCTGTCAGGTGAAGCCACACACGTCATACAGTTTGGCAAATCCAGCAAGAGGTTTCCCGAGTCCACCCACATAGGCCAATACGGAAACGGTCTCAAATCGTAAGGAAACAAGAATTTTGAATGCTTTTATACACTTTTGGTGTTTTAATAGGATGTAGTCATAGTCATTTACATGGCCATTTTAACTGTTTACGCACAAAAAAAAACTTTTGTAGGACAGTTGTCAATGGACCAGTTCATTTTTTGCAATTCTCCTTACCCACCTAGCAGACAGAAAATGAATGTAAGTGTTTGAAAATTTAAAACAAATGCATACGTTTGACTTATTTTAAGAATATGAAATGCTTTAAAGTGGCTTCATTTTAAGACTGAGAACCTGTTTTGCCAATTGTGATGGCAGTAGTTGATGGCATTAGTAGTTGCAGAGTTTTAGGTGGGAATACTTTGTTGTGAAAAATATGTGTAAGAAATTAAACTGTAAAAATATCCCTGTCTGGTGATTTTCATGTTCACAAGGCATAGCTTGTTCATGGTTCAGTCAAACACTTGACAGGGTTGTTAGTTTTTGAGACATGATGTCCATATCTGTTTTTTTGCTGTGTGGGTGTCCACAAATAGCCTGGCCTTGCCAGGCATAAGCTGCAGTCCAAAAATGTTTCCTTAAGTTCCAAGTTACTTTTCTTCCGGGTATTCTCGGACAGCTTTAGTCTTTATCTTGAGAGATAACCGGCTAAACGTTGAACAGGAGAGCGATGAGGGAGGGGGAACACACATTTCAAACTTCAGGAGTTCACTCCTCCCACCACTAAGGATCATTTCATGTGAAAACACTTTGAATCCAGACTGACATAGATTTTCATAAAACTTAGTAGTTTTTAGCGGCAAGGACTGCATATGATGTTGTTTGAAAGCGCTGTTCTCGTTTCTCCCTTAATATTTGTTCTAGGTCCATGCAAATAGAGTTCAGTGGTTCTACCTTGCTACTAAAAATGTTTGATCAAAAAATTGTGTCTGACTTGATTGGAAGGACTTGAGATTTGATTGTGATTTGCAAATTAGTGACTTGGTCCCATCTGTGGTACGAGGGTATGATAACATCAGACTAGTTCAGGAAGGCAAGATCAAATAAAGTGTGCATGATTTACTCATAGGACTGTGTGTATGATTTTGTGTCATAAAGGGGCTCCATGCGTATGGGAAAGGATTTCATCCTCTTCACCAAGAAGGAGGGCAAACTCTCCTGCCTCTTTTTGTCCCGCACATTTCACGAAGAGGAAGGCTTGGATGAGGTAAGAACACCATGCATGCACACTCACTCGTCACTTTTTAGGTACACCTTGCCTGTACTTTTTTGTACCCCCTTTTACCTCTCTCTCCTCTGACCTCTGGCATCAACAAAGCATTTTCACCCACAGAACTTTTTCGGATCATTCTCTGTAGCTGCCTGCATTAGACAAGAATGTATCCAGTACGATAACATTCATACACTACACGTTATTGGTTATCCCTCTTAGGTCATTGTTCCGCTGCCAAGCTGGGATGCCCAAACTAAGCAGCCGCTTACTCAAGACCCCGAGAAGTTTGCCATCGAAACAGAGCTGATCTACAAATACTCCCCTTTCAAAACAGAAGAGCAACTCTTCAGCCAGTTCAAGAAGATTGAAGGGAAGAGTGGTAAGTTGGGGAATTCCTTCCTTTCAATGAAATGCTTGATGTGATTATAGCAGTGGATTTCAAAGTGCCTCTGGGCACCCCTGAGGGGCTGCAGGGAGGGGGTGGGGTGGGGTGTGGTGGGGGTGTGCACATTATACTATTATCATTATCCTATGTTCAGTGGGACAGGCCTACACTATGTGAAAGGGAGTGCATAGAAAAAATAGTATGGCATGATCCATATAAGGGGGGCAGGGCTCCAGACTAACTTTTTGCAATGGTTGCACTGGTGCGCCTAAAAAATTTTTTTAGGTGCACCAGCACAAAATTTAGGTGCACCCAAATGTTTTCACCACCCCATACACACACGCACCTCAGCTTTAAAAAAATATAATAAAAAATAACGATAGCAATAATAATAGCAAGAATAATAGTAATAATAATAATTATTATTATTCTATTATTGTTGCTATATTTTAAAAGACCTGGAGCCTTTCATGTGCTATAGGCTAGTCTTCCAAATGTGCTCCTTATAAAAGACATGACAGTAGGCTACCTAACTATCACATCTTGGCTACAAGCAGTTTGGCTGGTAGAAAAGACCAAATTAGTAGCCTTTTAGTGAGTATGTGTTTGACTAGTAAGATCAACATACCGGCCTTTTCTGCAATAAGGCTACGCACACGGCACAAGCACAGAGTTACAATATGAAGATAGTAGGGATGCACGATGTCAAAAATTTCGGCCGATACCGATATCCGATTGTGATATTGCGGTTTTGGCCGATGACCGATATTAACCGATACCGATGTTTTTCTTTCTTTTAAAAAAAAAAGAGATGACAATGATGCAAACAATCAGAATTTTTGAATGTCGTCTTATTTCCAAAAACACTTTTTAACTCCCTGTGATAATCAGATAAAAAATAGAGACAAAATAGAAGACAAACAGTGAAAGTCATCGTCAAGTCCATTCTTTTAGAACCGTAACATATAAAAAAAAAACATCGTCGTTAACATCGGCCCAGTTTTACCCATCAGACCGATGTCCGATGTGTTGAATATTGGCCGATATCGGCCGATACCGATACATCTGGCCGATACATCGTGCATCCCTAGAAGATAGATAGATGGATGGATGGATAGATGGATAGATTTTTTTTAACAAACCCTGCTAAAAATGTCATGATTTTTAAGATCATTAGACACAAATAGCCTAGCCTATGTTTACAGTGGAATCTGAGGTGAATTGGGTTTTGTCTATTTCCCCGTTTTTGAGCGCTCTCCCTCTGCATAATGATTGTGGTATCTTAGCAAGCGCTACGAACAGACACGACAGCACTAGTGCGCTTGCTCGCTCACTCTCTCTCTCCCTCTCTCTCCCTCTCTCGTGCTGTCTCGAGATGCATGAACGATGCCTTGCCGACTGATAGGCCGTATGTAGCCTGCCCTAGTCGCTATCAAAAAACTGTCACAGAAGTCCCGACAGACTAGCGCGTCACCTGTTTGGCCAGCTCTGCACGCGGCTGAAACGGGCAGTTATCCGCACCCGTCTGCGTTTTTGTGTGGCAATGTTTAATATCCGCTCAAGCCATTTAGTTTTTCCCCGTGATTGTGACTCTCTGGTGTATAAAATATCCTCAAGTCATTTTGCTGTTTTTACCGTGATTGTAACTCTCTCGTCCGTTGAGAACACAAAACTCGCTGGCACATGTGAACTCGGATAGTTGAGCGAAGTCGAACATTCTATTCTGAAACGTCGGGCTGCCTGTGAACGAGGAAGGGGGAGAAAGCTACCGGTAGTTCAGCGGAGTTGAAGGAATGACCGCATCGACAAGTTTTATTGTGTGATGATGGACCACTACTGTAGAATGACTATTAATTTTATGTCCATTAAAACGGTTGTTTGGTAATTGATTTTGTTCTACTGATGGCTGGTCGCACCGGTGCGCCTAAAAATATTTTTTAGGCGCACCATTGAAAAAAATGGGCGCATATGCGACCAAATTGGTCGCACTCTGGAGCCCTGAGGGGGCTTGGCTGGAATAAATATGGGGGGAGGGTTTGTCATGTTAAAGTTTGGGAACACCCTGGACTGTAGAACTGAGTGGAAGAGGTCAGAAACCAGAAGTCCTGCATTTTTGTTCAACCTAATCTGTTGTTGAAGAGTAAAATCCTCCACACAGCCCACACAGTCTTCATACAGTACATTGACAGTATTCTATCATAGCCAGCTATTTTAGATACTGTACATTCGCCCAGACTGAGCATTTGATCCTTCTATTTTATTTTTTGGCGAATCGTGCTTCAAGTATTTCTGTTGTTGGAACCACTCCGTAAAGCCTGCTGTCAACCACAACATTGTAATCATATAGTTGTTGTCGTGCTGTTTGTAGGATATGTACTAGTCAAATGTGATTTTGCTTCCAATGGTTTGAACTTGACTACCTCAAAATGAATTCCCTTCCATCAAGTTGCATTGTAGTGATTGGAGTGTTTGTCCTTTTCAGGCACGTTGGTTGTGATTTATAACTTGAAGCTGATGGACACCGGGGATACGGAGCTGGACGTCCAGACAGACCACCAGGACATCATCATGGCCGGAGTGCCCTCCGAGGGAGTGTAAGGCTGCATCCCAAACTCCCTACTGCCTTCCTATGTAGAACGTGCAAAATGGGGAACCGACTATGTAGTGCTTCCGAATGCCCTAGTAGACTTTCAACCAGGAGGCGAACGGTACACGGATGACTTCCTATACCCGGTCATATTTGCAGGAGGCAATTTTTAAAATTTTGGTACTACTTTGCCATCCCAGAGGTCTACGGTAGGTCGAAAATTGTTGATTGACTGCTTTATTGAGGTGAGCTACCAGTAGGCTGTTAAAAAGGCTACCTTAACCCTATGCTTGGCTACTGTTATGTTGGCTTAATGGCTTAATAACTCCGCTGGATGGGTGATGTATCACGGCACGACACTGGGTAAAGTCAAAGTAACTGGAGCCATTCAAGTCAAAGTAGTGTGTACCTCATCCATTTTGAAGAAAAGTTGCCATAGCGTAGATCAGTGGTTCCCAACCTTTTTCTTCAGGGACCCATGTTTTTACTATTGTAAGCTTTGGTGACCCAGCGCCCGCATGAGAGGAAGTCACTTGATACGCTCTGTCTCCTCTGAAAACTCATTTTAGTCATCATTTTATTCCTCAATTCGTCTTTGTTCAAAAACAGAATAAATGTTTAATGCACTTAAATTTTGTTGCTTCTATGCATTTGTCATTTATTCAAAATGGGCTATATGGTATTAAAACGAAACCCCTTAAAATCAAGAGGGCTCAGCGACCCCCTGTGGATCTTTGGCGACCCATAAGGGGGGTCCCGACCCATAGGTTGGGAACCACTGGTGTAGATGACGGTGACAGGATGTTGAGAGTTGAGCAGTACTTCTCCGCAATCTGCGTTTGGACACGTTCAGAGTTAGCTGTTGCGCAGCAATTGGTGTTTTTTTTTTTTTTGGAGTACTGCAATCGTTTCAGATGCTTACGTTGTATTGCATTGTATATGTATGCTTCTGCTGATGCTTGTGTTTGTTTGCGTGCGATCCTCCAGTAAGCCTGAGCGGCGGTCGTTCCGGGCGTATGCTGCCGTGCTGTACATTGACCCCCGCATGAGGATCTTCATACAGGGACACAAAGTCAGGACGAAGAGGCTCTCCTGTTGCCTCTACAACCCTAGGTACGCACGCACACACACACACACACACACACACACACACACACACACACACACACACACACACACACACACACACACACACACACACACACACACACACACACACACACACACAGTAAAATAACCTGCATGTCAGATGTTAAAACTGCTTATTTTTATAAAGACTGTTTGATGAAACGTAACTTTTCTGGTGTGTGTGTTTTTTGTATAATTTGTTTTTTGTTTTATTTGTTTATTTATTTGTTTTTGTTTATTTATTTTTGCACAGAGTGTACAAATACACATCAACGCGTTTCAAGACGCGTGCGGAGCAGGAGGTGAAGAAGGCTGATCATCTTGCGAAGATTGGTAGGTCCTTTTTCACGCTTCTTGTCTTCCACTGAGACCAATGTTACCGATGAAACCTAGACACTGCACAGAGACTGCACAGATGCGCTCCCCATTTCAGTGTTAAGATGAGAGGTGGGGAGCCTATGAGCCCTCGAGGCCGTTTTATCTGGCGTCCGATATATGTTATACAACTTCACATGAAATATGACACATTTTGTAAAGGAATCTTACAAATTAAATTTGTAATACAATTAAGTTATATTCAGGGGACCTAGAAAAGGCAGGGTCTGTTTTAAGGTAGGGTCTGTTTAAGGTGGCTGCCTTCAATATAGGCCTACGGTGCAAGGGGGAAATCCTGGTTTTTGTTCATAGTACACCGTTGGAGGAATTTAAAGTGGCCCCTTGAATGAAAAATGTTCCCCATCCCTGGTTTAGATGAATGCAGCCTTCATGTTGACGCTGATGTTGGATGCAATTGTTGAGCACTGAGTGTATGTTTAGCCACAAAGTGACATCCTGTGAGGGGTGTTAATATTTGTTTCTCGCGAGGTGCTGTCAGTTCAACATATGACCATGATGACATCATTTCACCACTTAATTATTATTACAAAATGGTGTTGATGAATATCAGCTTTAGACAACCACTGGTGTATCACTTAAAGCCGCCATATTAAGCAGGATATGAGTAGTAAATTATTGAGTTACTTATCTAATAAAATATATTAATCAGTACAATTGGTCAGTTACCATGAGTATATGGGTTCCGTAAATTATTTAAAACCCACTTTGAATGAAGAAAATAGTGGTTTTGAAAAAAAATAATTAACAGAAAGAATACTAATACTATAACAGAAAGTGGAGATGCAAGGTTTTCTGCTGGTTAGTGATGATATGCAATATCTGCTATCTGCTAGCGCAGTGGTTCCCAACCTTTTTCTTAAGGGACCCATGTTTTTACTATTGTAAGCTTTGGTGACCCAACCACTCGAGCGCCCGCACGAGACAGAGTCACAGGATGCCCTCTGTTTCCTGCGAAAACCTGCGTTATTTTATTCCCCAATTCGTCTTTGGTCAAATATAAAATAAATGTTTAATGTAGCACTTACAATGTGTTGCTTCTATGCATTTATTAGTTAAATGCTTTGTCTTTTATTCAAAATGGCCTATATATATTTAAAATGAAACCCCTTAAATTCAAGAGGGCTCCGCGACCCCCTGTGGATCTTTGGCGACCCATAAGGTGGGTCCCGACCCATAGGTTGGGAACCACTGTGCTAGCGCATCGACACGGCGTCTGAAATGTCAGTCGTCTTTGAACACAAGACCCCGTTCCCCGCAAACAAATATTCTCCTACTGGATCTGTGTGCCGCTGCTATAAGACCCTCGGCACTCTACTTCATTACAATCTCCCCGCCTTGTTTCCCTGCAGCTGAGGAGAAAGCCAGAGAAGCAGAGAGCAAAGCCAGGGCCTTGGAGGCCAAGCTGGGAAACGACCTGTCCAGAGAGGCCAGGGTAAGAACACCACAGAACAACCCACGTGCGTAACAAGAAGTAACACAAGGGTTGCTCAGGACAAAGGGCCTTTGTGTGTCTAGTAGCACATGTGAGAAAATTCACAAAGCTGACTTTGTAATTGATACATTACTGGCCCTGGTATTCAGTTACTATTATATAGAATCAATCCATCAATGACCCAGATTGCGGTTTCTACGCTTCTTCCATAATTTCTGTGTCTTCCATAATGGTTCACTTGTGGTTGTACAGTCAAACGTACTCACCAAATTCTGTGTTGTTTATTTAATTCTTGATGGGATAAGTTCTGCCGTAACCAATCACACCGAAACATGGTTTCTTATCATGTCACATTTTGTTGGATGCCACTTGTTTGAACTACCCTGAACTGAGTCAACGCAGTGTATGAATTGATTGATATATTGATAGATTGATAATATGGAACATGACTGTTAAATAATAAATCTAGGCAGTCAATTCATTGTTGTTGACTCCTTGTACAGTCAGAATATGTTTAAAACACCGGTCTTAAGTAATATCTTGTATTGGTGCAGAATGTGTTCCATACATACCGCATTGAGACTGGCAAGCAACTGTTTGCGTTGGGTCGTGATTTATGAACCCTATTGTCGTCATCTTCCTGCAGGCGTCTCTACGTAAAGCTCAGGACACGGCTGGAGCGGTCCGCGCGGACGCCAACACCAAGAGAGCCATCCACGCCTCGAAACAGAAGTAACCCACTAGCTATTGCACCTACCACCAGTGTGTTTCAGCAGCTCATGTTCTCAGTCTTGCACCACATTTGACTGATCAGGGAATGCTAACTTGGCCTGAAGGAAACTGCAGCATTTGTTTGTCTCTGTAAAAATGTGAGGCTGCCGTGGCCTAATGGTTAAGGAGGTGGGCTTTAGATCAGAGGGTTGCAGGTTCATATCCCACCCTTCTGCTTCCTATCACACTCCATGGCTGACGCATGCCCTTGACCGAGGCACCAAACACACTGTAAGCAATTGTAAGTCGCTTTGGATAAAAGCTAGAACGAAACAAAAAATCTGTGCTACTCGATAGTAAAAGGATCACTAGATCATCCTGTGGTGACATGGGACACAGTGGTCTATACATTCAGTTGCACATAATTGGCATGTGGATCTAAGAAAAAGAGTGTGCATAGTAACAGTGTGGCAGAAACTGCTTTATTACGGAGGCAGTTAAAATGTTCTGAAGAAGAGCTGCACTCAGCGACTGGAGAGAATGTCTTCAACTGACTCAACCTTTGTATGTTAGTCAAATGTGTTTTAAAGCCAAGCCAATGTTCCCCACTTTCATGTGCTCATCTTTCTAGACGCTCACAAATCTGTCAAATATGAATGGCTGCCCATTGTGCTTGTAGCGTACAGAGATCTATCAGCTATTGCTAAACAGCTGGCTAAGTTACCATGATCTGACTTTGGCATGGCGCCCCAGGGCATCTTGTGCAAGTTCCTGCTTTGGTATATGTCAGAAACAGACTTCCAGATTTTGCTGTAAAGCATATAGGTTTACCGGTACTCTCTACCTTGTAGTTATGCTGTCCCCAAACTAACTGATCCCACTGTTGTCTCTTCTCATTCCTGTCCTCTTTCTACTTAAGTTTCAGATATAGATAGCTGCTATTTTTTCCCCATAGAATATCATACATTCATGTTTTTTTATTTGAGTTTTTGTATATGTATATTTTAATGTATGTGTGCACATAACTGAGTTTTATATTTTTGGACCCCCTTGAAAAAGGAGATGATTTATCTCAAGGGGCTATCCTTAAAATTGAAGTAGAAATATTTTAATTGTTTTATTGCATAGAGCCCTGAAGGAGCCCAAAGAGCTGAACTTCATCTTCGGCGTGAACATCTCGCGGCGGGACCAGGACGGCATGTTTGTCTACAACTGCAGTCGGCTCATTAAGATGTACGAGAAGACGGGGCCGCAGCTCGAAGGAGGCATGTGAGTAACGGGGCCAGGGGGCCTGGGATATCCCATGCTGCTTTGCACAATCGTTCCGATCTGAAAGACGGCATGCCTTCTATCCCTCAGCGATAGGGAGCCAATGAAAGGGGTTGAGGGGTGGAAAGGCTTGAGAAATGGAAGCTTGCAATTTGTTTGAATAGATACAACTGACACGATTGGGTATGGACAAGGTATATGCCAAAGGATACATTCTTAGCGTTCAATGGGCAATCGCAAACAACCCACAAGAAATTGCATAGGTAGCCTCCAAACTATCTCACTTGTGAAAAGATCTGGTGTTGACCAGGCAAACGACCTGGGGGGAGCAACCTCCAGATTTAAAACACGAAATCACACGAGCAGACATGTGCACAACACATGACTCCCAGACTGCATGTCTGCCTGTCTGTCTGAACCCTCCCTCCCACTGAGAAGGAATGGGGTGGTATCATGTCCTCAGTTTCCCTATCTGGAAATGGGACACTGTAATAAAGATTAATGACACTGCTGCCTTCCGGCCAGCAGAGGGCACTGTGCTCAAGTTTCAGTTTGGGAGGCTAGCGCTTGGAGTTTTTCCCCATACTGAAATGATGTTGACAAAATTAGGTTGATCAGCAGTATTCAGGGTTTTTTTGTGTGTCCACACTGCATGCACTGCACTAATGTGTTTTTTTGTACTCCAGCACAAAATATATAATTGTTGGAATACTAGCTGACACTTTTTTGGTCAAGTTAAACTACTATACTATGTAACGTCCTTGCAGCAATGCTTGAAATGTGCATTTTGGACACAAGCTCATCAATAGCCATGAGATGGTTATTCGTCCATAGAGGCTTGAATCTGTAACCAAACGTTGCTTGGCTTCATGCAGGGCGTGTGGCGGTGTGGTTGGTGTCGTGGACGTGCCCTATCTAGTTTTGGAGCCCACTCACAACAAACAAGACTTTGCTGATGCGAAGGAGTACCGGCAGCTCTTGCGAGCCATGGGAGAGCATCTGGCTCAGTACTGGAAGGACATCGCTATTGGTGAGACCCGTTTTCCTTTTGCAGCACCATGTAGCAGAAACAGCTTTTAAATGAGTCATTATATTACTGCTCCTCATTATTCACCACACACACACACACACACACACACACACACACACACACACACACACACACACACACACACACACACACACACACACACACACACACACACACACACACACACACACACACACACACACACACACACACACACACACACACACACTGTATTTGATTTAAACTGATTTAATGACTGATTATACTATATTAGTGTAGCCATGTTATCAGCTCCTGAACAAGCCGTCCTACATTTCTTTGTGTTGATTTTAAATGTGTTATTTCCTTGCATCTGCACAGCTCAGAAAGGAATCGTGAAGTTCTGGGACGAGTTTGGCTACCTGTCGGCTAATTGGAACGCCCCTCCGGCCACCGACCAGCGGTACAAGAGGCGCCGGGCCATGGAGATCCCAGTCACCATCCAGTGCGGTGAGACACCTCCCCGCGTTACATTATTACATTACCTTACCTTTATTCAAAGAACCTCACAATTATTTTTAAGTGCAGGGTAATGGTTACAGTCCCTGGGGCAGTGTGGAGTTAGGTGCCTTTGCTCAAGGCCACCTCAGCCATGGAGTGAGAGATGGGCAGTGGAAGGATGGGGTTTGAACCTGCAACCCTCTGATCTAAAGCCTGTGTCGTTAACCACTAGGCCACAACTGCCCCACACCACTCTGAAGTCATAGAGATAACACTGTTATTCTTCACAACCCCTAAGTGTCAACTTTATTGCCAATTTTCTTCACTAGGCATAGAATTCAAAATCAATCAATCAAAAGTATTTGTTTAGCAGATTGTCATGCATGGTCATTCAATGCCCATTTCAAGCATTGTTGCAAGGACGTTACATAGTATAGTAGTTTAACTTAACCAAAAAAGTGTCAGCTAGTATTCCAACAATTATATATTTTTTCACTTCTGTGCACTTTTGAATCAATACTTGTCATTCAGTGTGCTAAAGGTAAAAGAAAGAGGAAAGGAAAGAAAACTGTATTGTGTTATAGATTGTGGTTAATTCTATCGCCAAAGGCAGATGAGACTAAGTATATTATTAATTTCTTTTTAAAACAAGATGGTGTTGGGGTAGTTCTAATTTGGACAGGAAGCTGGTTCCAGCATTTTGCAGATGACTAAATGCCATTTCACCCTATCTAGATTTGACCCTAGGCACAACCAGTTGAGGAGATTCTGAAGACCTAAGACATCTATTAGGATGATATTGCTAAAGCATATCTACAATATATTTAGGGCCTAAGCCATTTAGTGCTTATAAACTACCAGAAGAGTTTTAAACTTAATTCTAAATCTCACTGGTAGCCAGTGCAATGACTTAAGTACTGGCGTGATTTGGAAAAAATGATGTAGAAAGACATAAAAATTATCAAAATTCATCAAAATCATCACTGCCCCATGCACTATCAAATCCAGACCTCATGTAAGCACTTGTAATGTAATGTAAGCACTTGTGTTCTTGCTTATATTCTAAGTGTTATGAGTGAGATTTGGTGTAAAAAGTAGCAATTAATTGTTGTAAAATTGTAATTAAATCATCTATTAGGATGATATTGCTCTAGCATATCTACAATATACAGTATTTAGGGCCTAAGCCAAATGGCAAGTTGAATAGGATAACTGTATCGGAAATAAGCTTCATGAAATATGTACCGTAATACTGTGAAACGAGTGACGACTCTTGTCATTTGCAGACATGATCAAGTTGTCTACACATGGTGTAGGTTTGGACATTCTAGACTCAGTTGTGTGTGTGTTTTTGTTGTTTTTTTGTTACGTTTTTTTTGGGAGAACCTTTTCTATGTGGTCTTTGTGGTAATCTCTTATCAATTAACCATGTTATTTCTTGCTCTGCTCTTAGAATAAAAAGGCAACAGTTTTTTAATAAGGTCCCACCTTTAAAGGTTTTATACTTTTTTTGAGTGTATTAAGGTGAACACATTTATTTGATGTGTTTATTTATGTATTTCATTGTTGTTTTTTAATGTCAAGTAAAATGTATTATGTTTTTTGGCCACAGTTCCTTAACTGGCAATACATGTAAACAAACAAGTAGTAACCACAGATCAGTAATCCCGAATGCTGTGTGTGCGCTGTACAGACAAATGTCTGAAGTGGCGGACGCTGCCGTTCCAGATGGATGCGGTGGACAAGCGCTACCCCGACAGCTGGGTCTGTCTCATGAACCCAGACGGAACGCAAGACAGGTAAAGTCTCAACCAGCAGATTCTCACCTTCACTGAACCCAGTAAAGACTCTCCTTTCATGACTATTTACCGCACTGTTGTCTGAGCTGGCCCAGACCCGGGGTAGACTACACTCTAACGCATGTTTTGCGCTTGGTATGGGGGCGTGTGTGTGTGTGTGTGTGTGTATTAACCCCACTTTACTTTGTACCTATAGCTCTGTTTATGTCCTGTGCACTTTGTATCTGCAAGTGTTGTATGGTGTGATGATGTCCTCATTGTACGTTGCTTTGTATAAAGGCGTCTCCCAGATGTAATGTTAATGTAATGTAATGAAATCATTCATGCATGTTGGAATGGGAAGAGGATGGAAAGGCAGACTCTCCAGGTTTTGATGTTCCTATAAGCTTGCAATATTATTACACTGCTAACACATTTAGAGTACCCTTTTTCAAATTTAGTGACGAGTGAAGTTATTGCACCTCACTATGTGCTAACACTGTTAGGACATTTAAAGTACCCTTTTCGAATTTAGAGAAGAATGCTTATTGCTCTTCACATGTCTTTCTACATTTTGCTCCATATATTAGGTAGAATGTTTGCCTAACATGCAAGTTTGCAGACCTGGTCACGAACAAGAAATGTGTATGTTTTTGTTTTTAGTTTTGTGTGCTCCATTGTGTGTCATCTCCAGGTGTGACGCCCCTGAGCAGAAGCAGAATCTACCGGTGGGCATTCTGAGGAAAGACATCAAGACAGCTGAGGAGAAGCAGAAGGAGCTGACCGACAAAATCCGCCAACAGCAGGAGAAACTGGAGACCTTACAGGTGGCCCACCTTCTCTGGAGTTGTCTACATTTTTAGTAGAAATTTAAACTAATTCATATGAGTCTTCTGGGACATTTAAGGCCATCTCTACATCGGAGATGGCTCCGGATTATTTCATTTAACTGAATGCTTGTTACATAAATATGTTTTCCTTTAAGTGTGTGCACTTACAATGCTCCTGACATGAGTTGGAGGTGTTGTGGGTAAATTGTAATTTGAAGGAAGACGGTGTAGCTGTGCTGACTGGTCCGTGCCTTTTTCTTTTCACCTCTCCTTAGAAAACCTCCACAGTTAAGTCTGCTGCTGACGTGAGACAGCTCCCTCTGGAGGTCAGCATCAAGCCGGCAGAGGAGCGCAATGCACAGGTACATTGCAAACATCTACTGGTGGAGTAAGACACCCCAAAGCCAGCCTGTCCAATGCACAGGTAGATTACTGCACACAAACATCATCTAGTAGGGCAACATACCCCAAGCCCCACCCACTCAATGCACAGGTATTGCACACAAAAGATCTCCCAGTAGAGTAAGGGGAAATTATTTCATTTTCTTTTTTTTTTTTCATGTGATTTTTTTTACTGACTTCACATGTCATTTTAAACTAAAAATGTCAAGTCAACTCTTGAATAGGTCACAATTCAAGTCACAAGTCATTCCTAATATTCCCAAATCAGGTCTCAAGTCAAGTCATTTGTTACTCGAGTCCAAGTCACAAGTCCACATCTCTGCTGTATACTATGAAATAGTCACAGGGGTGGTGGTAGCCTGACTCCATCATTGTGTCCTTGAGCAAGATGCGTGGCAGCCACGGCCACCGGTGTGTGAATGTGAGTGTGAATGGGTGAATGTGAGGCATGCAATGTAAAGCGCTTTGAGTGCTCGAAGGAGTGGAAAGGCGCTATATAAATGCAGTCCATTTACCATTTACGATCATCTGCTTTACTGCTATGTTCTGGTGCTGTACTGTTTTGCACTGGTATTTGTTGACATCAGTTCTGTGTCCTCACACTCATTGCCGAACACAAATTGGAAGAGAACGGATGTGCGGAGGCCTTGAAGGTTGTAGGTTTTGACGTGATGTGAATGTCTTCTTCTCCAGGGTACCCGCTCGTCTCAGCGTACCGCCACCACCCGGCCTCGCTCTCCCCCGCTGCCTGCCGTGGTCCAAAGGGCTGCCGCCGCTGCTGCCTCCAAGTCGTCCCCTCCAGCCCGCTCCACGCGGGGGGCCCCCCCACCTCCTCCAGCCAGGTCGAAACCTCCGCCCCCGCCTCCTGCGCCGGCCAGGCCCTCACCCAGGGCGGCCGCCAGGTTGCCCCCCAAGCCGGCCCCCACCCCCACCCCCAGCCCGTCCTCCAGAGCCGCCGCTGCTCGGAGGACGAGTCGAGTAGCCGCTGTAAGTCAACCTAAAGGGTTCTGTGTTAAACTGACACCATCGTATTGTTGAGTATGTCCCCCTGTTGAAAGTCGCTTTGAATTAAAAATGTCTGCAGAATGTAATGTTATGAACATTGGCCTTCATGCATCAAAACAGGCAACCCGGACCAACAATTCTAGGATCGACATTGTTACAGAGAAAGCTTTTCCGATTAGGGGCGTCATCAACAGACCTCATATTTCAGTAATACATGGACAATAGAATACAGTGATTTTCGCTGTTATTTACAGTAACTAATGTGTTCATTGTTTTCCCACGCCCTCAGTCCTCGTCCAAGTCCCCCAGCAGAACCCCAGTAAGAACGGCACCGAAACGAGGAGCAGCCACAGCCACAGCCACCCCGAAGGGCCGAGGAAAACAGATGGATGATGAAGATGAGGAGGAAGAGGAATCAGAAGAAGAGGAGGAGGAAGAAGAAGAAGAAGAGGAGGAGGAGGAGGAGGAGGAAGATGAAGAAGAGGAGGAGGAGGAAGATGAGGAGGAGGAGGAGGAACCAGTACCCAAGAAAACCAAGATGGCCGCTCCAATGCAGAGGGGAGCCAAAGCTGTGGAGAAAGCCAAAGCACCGAACAAACAGGAGATGGAGGTAAACTATGGTACACACACATACAGTCACTATATTCCTGTGTCACAGTTTCTCATTAACTACTGGTCCCCATTAGTTTTGCTTTCAAACACTTGTTCTCAAGTCATTCATGCACATAAATGCAACATGAGACAGCTCAGCGTAGAACATAAGGAAACATTACTAAACAACCCTTCCCCATACCTCTAAAAAGATGCTATGCCAACCAGGTTTTAGACAAAAAGCATTAGACAAAAAAACACACATGCACACCAGGGCTTGATGTTGGGACACACCATCGTGCGTGCGTGAACGTCATGGTGTGCATCATCACTGAGGAGCCTTGTTGTTGAATCGGTCATGACTGCGGCCAAACCACATTAGCCAGAACAGCTAACACAGCTTTTCCCAGAGCCAAGAGCAGGCAATGACTTCCATGTTTTTTCCATAACTCATTATGTAAAAACATGCATTCAAGTTTTGATCAGCGTTATGATTATATTCAATCAACTTGCAATCTACAGCAAGGCATATAAGTGCATTTTACGTTTAACAAAGTATTTAACACAGCAAATACAATTATGAATAAAAGTAAAACATTTTCACAGTGTATTACACTGCATTATGTAATTTGTGCATTGATTACTTCCACTCTGGTTGAGCTGAATGTGAGTGGGTCATGCTGGTTGAAGAGCTGCTTTGTGCCCTGTAGGAAGTGTTGGTTGGTTGGTAGTGAATGAGTGGCTGTGTCCTTGATTTGTTCAGGTCAACAGCAGCAGTCTTGCTGATGAAGGCGTCAAGAGAAGCGTGAAGGATGCTCAGAAAGGTAGGAGGCTTCATCTTCATCCAAGATGGAGGGGGGAAAAACTCCCATCCCATCTTTTGTCTTGCTCGCATGCGACTCGTATCCACTTTGCTTTAGAGATTGATGTCAGTAGCTGGTAATGCCTCCATCAGCCTGAAAGAGTCCTTTGATGAGGCAGATATTGTATTCTGGTGTGTTTGTAAACCATGGGTGGGAAACTATGACGCGCTGGCCATTTACGGCACGTCGGGCTGTTTAATCTGGCCCCCAATATAATTATGCTATGCAGTTAGACATGAAACATGACGTGTTTTGTAAAGCAATCCTTGAAATTGCATTTAAAATGCAATGAAGTTATATAGTTTTCACAGGACTTGGTGAAGGGGTGTCTGTTGTAACGGTGGCCACCTTCAATATAGGCCTGAAGTGTGGGGGGGAAATGCTGATGTGTTGGAGGACTGGTTTGTGTTGAGGTGGCGCCTTGAAAAAGTTCCCCACCCCTGTTGTAAACACTGTGTGTGCGTGTGTGTGCGTGTGTGTGTGTGTGTGTGTGTGTGTGTGTGTGTGTGTGTGTGTGTGTGTGTGTGTGCGTGTGCGTGTGCGTGTGCGCGTGCGCGTGTGTGTGTGTGTTTTACAGATAAGGGCATGCTGGTGGAGGCCAAGGTGAATGGCGAGTGGTTCACTGGGAAGGTGGTCGGTGTGGAGACGAGCAAGGACACCGTACGCTGGAAGATCAAGTTTGACTACGTGCCCAGGAACACGCCCAAAGACCGATGGTAAGGAAGACACACACACACACACACACACACACACTGAAAGACTGATGGTAAGGAAAACACAAAGCAAAAGACTTATGGTAAGAACAATACAGCACACACACACACACACGCACGCACGCACGCGAGCACACACACACACACACACACACACGCACGCGAGCACACACACGCACGCACGCACGCGAGCACACAATGTGCAAGAAAAAGTTTCATTTTGGCAATGGGAGCTGTGTGTTTGCCCTTGGGTGTATTGTCATTGCTAAGGTAGTGCCCCTGGGTCTGCAGTGTAATCCCTTAATTTGTGCTGTCATCATCATTTGTGACACTAGCATCAAAGCAGTTGCCTGCCACTTTTGCAACACTGAGAGGTGGGCAAACCGGCTTGCGAAACTTCTGCTACTGTTTAAACTGTGTAATATTTTTAGAAATGTATTTCCAGAATTTATGCTGCCCATTCACAAATGTTACTTTTTTCTCAAATACTTACCACCACCACCAAATTCTAATCATTCATCATTACGACTGGGAAAAGTGCGTTTTTCATACTTTCATATTTTTTTCCATGTTCGCAATTTTGAATTTCCTGAGCGACATTTAGCTGCAAAACATACTGTACTTTGGTCATATTAGTAAATATTACCGTAGTTTATTATTTTGCAAATTTTGCCATTGGCAGCACAGTTTCAATGAGCAGCATAGTTGCAATACCTACTCTGGCCACAGCCCCACACAGTGCACCTTTTTAAGATCAACAGCGCTTGTAAATTTTCAAAGACAAATAGCTGTGGTGTAAAGAAAATATGTGCACACATACAGAATGTTTCATAGACATGACAACATACACAATTAAAATGTTCACTCAACCCTTAGGGAAGTAAACTAGACAAACCCGCCTTAGTGGCCAAGAGTAGTTTTGCCTTGCAAGTTGGTCCTTGTAAGAGTGCCATAACCAATCCCAACGCAACCTTTTTCCCCTCCTCGTTTTGAATCTTTTGGGCGGGCTTTGGCAGGACAGTGAAGACTGCAGTATAGCTACGGTTAACGAAAAGCAGTCGTTTGATTGGTCATGTACAATTGCACAAGGCAGTGCAGAGGGCATTTGAATCATAACGACAATGGTTTGGTCCCACCTACACTGCCCTACAAAAGCAACATGCAATAACTACATATTTTGAAAAAGTGAAAGTGAAAGTGAAAGCCCATTGGGAAACTCCAACTCCCATTGTCACTGTGACACAGCACTCCACAGCACACAAGTGAACACTGCACACTGCACACAACGAAATTGCATTTATGCCTCACCCGTGCAAGGGGGCAGCCCTCAGTGGCGCCCCATGGGGAGCAGTGCGGTGGGACGGTACCATGCTCAGGGTACCTCAGTCATGGAGGAGGATGGGGGAGAGCACTGGTTGATTACTCCCCCCACCAACCTGGCGGGTCGGGAGTTGAACCGGCAACCTCTGGGATGCAAGTCTGACGCCCTAACCGCTCACCCATGACTGACATGAGTTAGACCTTGATTTATGACAATAGAGTACGTCCCATTTTAGACAGATTGCTATTTCATATTTCCAGTAACTACACTTTCCAACCTAATACCAAGGCTTTGAAGGCATTTTTCTAAGTTTCAATGTTGGCCCTTGTTACTGCACTTTGCCTTTGTAGGGCAGTACAGTCCTCAGCTATCCGAACCAAGCGATTCCAGACTAATATTTCCCTGCTTTAGTGTGATGTGCCAGGCTACTGACTAGGGATGTAAACCGGTAGCCGTTTAACCGGTAGTTGACTGGATCAATGTTAACCGGTTAAAAAACAATCTGCCAGTTAACCACCCTGCCCCCGGTGCTGCTTTGCATGAAATGTCAACGTTGTGCGTAATGTGTGCCTGTGCGTCGGTGCGCTGGCAAAGCAATTGTTTTTCTCCCCAAAACAAAACCCTTGTTCCTCCACAAATAGGCTAGTGGGCAATGATTGGGTAAGATGTAGGCTATACAAAGGGCACGAACTAACATTGTGTGGCAGGAGCCTAAAGACTGGCGCTAGCCTCCTTCATACTTCACTCGCGCCGTCACGTGACCCAAAATGACTTCACACGCCGTGGCGCGAGCTGCCGTGGCGCGACGTCGTGCACCCCACATTTTTTGTAACTTGTCGTGCGCCACCAGCGACCATGCAGGTAGGCAGACAAAGCAGGAGTTGCGAAGAGAGGCTACAACTACTGTAGGCTACTACAGAATGGATCCTGCATCATTTTGAGGATAATAAAGTGTCCTAGAGAGTTATTTTATCTTCTCTCTTAAATGTTGTTCAGTGAAACAATTGTTTACTTTGTTCAGAAGCACATTGTGTTCGGCGATCTATTTATAAATTCTGCCGCCAGAACAATGCTCTCACATGGTCTTGGAATGATCTGGCAATGTAGGCTACAACAAAAAATATATGTTTCAATGTGGTAAGTCACAAGTCAGACGTTCAGTAGCCCTACAGCAGCCGTGTTTGGCTTTCTATTTTATACATCCGTAGAACTCACGCTGCGAGTTGCGAAAGATACTGCCGTTTCTCTCATGAACAGCAGAGGGCACTTCCGACAATGCGAGCAAGGCGCTTTTGAAGTATGAATAGTCTGTCGCAAGTGATGACGTCATTAATGGTTCTCGCGCCACTCGCGCCAAAGTGCGCACGTGAAGTATGCAGAGCCCTTAAAGGGGATTCATACTTGTCGTGACTGGCGCTACCCTCCTTCATACTTCACTCGCGACCTCACTCGCGCCGTCACGTGACCCAAAATGACGTCACACGCCGTGTCGTGAGCTGCCGTGGCGCGACGTCGTGCACCCCAGATATTTTGTAACTTGTCGTGCGCCACCAGCGACCATACAGGTAGGCAGACAAAGCAGGAGTTGCGAAGAGAGGCTACAACTACTGTAGGCTACTACAGAATGGATCATGCATCATTTTGAGGATAATAAAATGTCCTAGAGAGTTATTTTATCTTCTCTCTTAAATGTTGTTCAGTGAAACAATTGTTTACTTTGTTCAGAAGCACGTTGTGTTCGGCGATATATTTAAAAATTCTGCCGCCAGAACAATGCTCTCACATGGTCTTGGAATGATCTGGCAATGTAGGCTACAACAAAAAATATATGTTTCAATGTGGTAAGTCACAAGTCAGACGTTCAGTAGCCCTACAGCAGCCGTGTTTGGCTTTCTATTTTATACATCCGTAGAACTCACGCTGCGAGTTGCGAAATATACTGCCGTTTCTCTCATGAACAGCAGAGGGCACTTCCGACAATGCGAGCGAAAGCCTTCTGAAGTATGAATAGTCTGTCGCAAGTGATGACGTCATTAATGGTTCTCGCGCCACTCGCGACAAAATGCGCACGTGAAGTATGCAGAGCCCTTAACAGGGATTAAAGTTTTCCGTCGCTATGACGGATTTCCGTCAACTGGATTTTCGTTTGGACGGATTTCCGTCTTTATAATTCATGTCAATTAATTTACAATTTTTACTTTCCAACTGAACTCAAATCGAGAGCACTCCTGGTCATGAGAAGGGAAGGAGAGGTGTGTTTGGTGTACGGATTTAGTTACCGTATACACGCGCCATCACCGGTGGTGTCATACAACAGATTCACTCAGTAGTTTTGAGCCATCCCCTTTTCTTCCGTGTTCCAACAAAAAAAAAAAAAAAGTACACGAGCGGTCAGCAATGCGGTTGCGGCGCAGCGCGAGAGATTAAAAAAACAAATAGCCAACATTGTTGCTGATGGCAGAAAAGAAAATAAGTGTAATACTATGTTTAAAGTGCCATGAAATCATTAAATGAGTTGGACTGATATTCCAATATGGGCTAATAATGCATATGCATGGAATGCATAGCTTGAAGAAGGTAGGACACGTATGTTTCCATTATCATTGCACCTGCCGTGGCGGATAGTTAGAAAAAAATGAATAGTTTAGGCCGTACTTCGACTGCGCATGATGTCCTTTTCATGAAGGGGTTGCCTTTTAAGCATTGTGACTTTTACTAACATTATTCATAGCTCTAATGGGACGGCTATCATTGGCAGCTAGCTAGGATATGCCATGCGTAATACCATGCCTTTCATCCTCAAAGTTTAGCGCGTTTGACTGGCTACGTGTAGAACTAGCTCTAGTTGTCTTTCTGACAACGGATAATGTACAGTCTCATTTGTAATCATAGCATATTAACTTTGTTGTTGCCGATATATATTTAAGAAATAAGTTAAAAATGGGTTGCATTTTACAGGGGTCACGGAGGATATCCCTGGCAGAGCCAATATTTTATGCCACGTCTTGCTCTGGGAAACAGTGTTCTGATGGGTGGACTCATGGTCAATAAATGCCGTTTCGGTGTTTCTTTCACTTTCAAGGCTTGTTGTAGGCTACTGTGTGATGATATTTTTGCTAACTGGAGTAGTGTGCAGCAACAGTTGTGTGTGTGTGCTTGTTTTTGAGTGGCTAAACGTCTGTGCCCATCTTCTCGGACTATACGCTTCGTTTCAGTTCAGTTATTTGCGCACTCAGGACTGATGGGTGGGTGGTTTGTCTTGATTCGAGTGGAAAGTTGCGCGACAAGCTTGGGAAAGTGTGTTACTTTTGTTAAACGATAGACGTATGTCTGTGACTGTGTCGTGTCCGCTTGTAGGAGAGAACACGAGTGCGTGTAGGAATCGGGGACGTTTTTTAAATCAATGGTAAGCGTGTGCCTGGCACCGCACATCGAGAAGCAAAAAAGTACCGGTAGCCATAGGTTTTCAAAACGGTAGAACACAAGAGGTAGACTACAGGATGAATAGTGAAAAACATACAAAATAACCAACAACTAGTTTTCTCCCTCTGATTGCTATGACCAGTGCATTATTTTTTTAAATGTCAGAAATACTGCAAGCAATGCGCACCAGTGCTTTCACCAGAACAGTGTTTGCCCATTCTGATGGGAAAGAAAAATATAGCCTACTACTAAAAAAAACCCATAATGGGATCACTGTATCAACGCATTGCAATTCCAACTCAATAATTCTATGATATCAGCTAGACCATTTTGAAGCAACACTCATTGTGAATCCATTCTGCATAATGTTGTGAACAATTCATAAATAATGGGTAGATATAAGAGGAAATAACCAAAACATGAACCAAATTGCAGTTCAATGTTTGCAGTCTGATATAGTATCCATTATCCCTCCATTCTCGGCCATTTCTAGTCAATCTGGTGGCCTAGGCCTGCCCCTTTCCCTCTTTCCTTTTTCTTGTATTTAGAAATTGGCAACTGTAAACATAGCAATTGTAGGCCTACATCTGATTGAGCACATCTGATCTAGTACCTACAGGTACATTCATACTGAGTGTGTATATAGGCCTACTGAGTGTATAATGAATATTCATTGTTAATGTGAAGTGTAAAGTTTTATGTTGGTTGAAGTTCTGATTTTGTGGCACTTTTTGGTTTTACTGGCGCCCTCAAGACATAGGCCTATTCTGCTCTAGGCGACTGCCCTGTCTGCCTATGCCTAGTGTTGGCTCTGGCACCGTTCCTTGAATAAAACCAGTGTATGTTTCGTTATGAGGGCAGAGCCTGGCTACATTGGTTTTCGTTGGGTTACGGAGTGATACTCGATCGGGTGCCTAACCGGTAAAAAAAAGTTCAGTCAGATGACTTTTTTTTGCTTTAATCCCTGCCTAACCATTCCAAAATGGGGGCATAACTTATTTCAGTGGCAGAGAAAGACGTGCGACAGGACAGGGTATCGTAAATGGCAGTTATAGAATTTTCGGTAAACTGGTTAGCCACCGGTTAATGATGCTCGGTAGTCGGTTAAGATTTTTTAAAATTTTCGCATCCCTACTACTGACCCAGAGATGTTCTAACATGAGACCAAACAATTAAGAAAGCATCCATAGAAATAGCTGCCCCCAGGCGTCGCCAAGAGGACCACCAAGTGGAGGGAGTTACTAGAGAACGGCTTTGGTGATGCGTGTTATATGTTTTGTTTGTGCCTCAGGGTTTTTAAAGGGGGCGATGACGTGCGTCTCATGCGGCCCGCCTCCCCGGAGTCTCGCAGTCCGGACACCAATCAGACGCCAGTGCGCTCTGTGACTCCTCCCACGGCGGCCGAGCCAGACACCACACAGAGTGGCCCGAGCAAGGAGACCACTGACGGTCTCGTCAACATGACTAGGTGGGTACACACACTTGAGTCTGTGGACACATCTGTGAAGATTCTTTTTGTCATGTTATCCAAAAAGTTAAGTAAGCAACTGGAACTTGATAGATGAATGTTGTTTGAAGAGGAGATGACGTCATCTTGTTGCTTACAATTACAAACTCTCTGGTTACACACACATACACACACCACTTCTCCTCTAATTCCAAGAACATGGTTAAGTGATAAACCTGGTTAGTATGTTTGTTATGTGTTTAGAATCTATTTCAGATGTAACTCTAGTCTATGTGAACTCTAACTGACGATTGTCTTGTTGCACAGATCACTGCTACGGTATTTTTTCCCTCCTGATTTCCGAATCGCTAAGGAGTCTCTGAACAATATGACCGCCGAAGACCTAGTGGCTTTCCCCACTGTAAGTATGACTGTAACACACACACACACACACACACACACACACACACACACACACACACACACACACACACACACACACACACACACACACACACACACACATACACACACACCTCCCATTTTGACACACACCTTCACAAACAACCTTACATTTTGCTGACACCCATGGCTATATTCATTCACAGTGTCCTCTCACACACTCAGGTGTACATAGACACACAGTGAGGGGGCAAACTTGATTGAGAATCTGTAATCCTAGCAGCCTGGCTATGGTGACTGCAAAAAAAATTCCGATCTTTTAATCTGGTCAACCTATCATATCAACTGACTCATAGACGGGCTTAGCTAACATCAGTATTAAATGCTTCTGTATTCAACTGGTAGAAACTGCAACCAATCTTCCTTCTGACTGTATCATTGGACCTTACTCGAAAATAAACTTTTACCGCAGCCAGTCGCTAGCACGGAAAGAGGCAGTCGTTGCCTGTTATTCTACGTCAGTCCCGCAGTGGGAATGCTCCATCGGTAAAGATGGCAAAGATGTTGGACAACTTCACAGAAAGTATGAATGTGAGAAAGTATGAGTCCTGCACACACACCCAGCACTAAGTTGTGATTTGAAGTGCCTGTTTTGTTTGGGTTTCCTTCCTGGCCATCAGACGGAGTATTTCCAGCAGTATGAGGTGGGCCTGCAGAAGCTGTGCAACTCTTACCAGAGCCGCGCAGAGTCCCGGGCCAAAGCCAACGAGGAGAAGAGCAGCAGCGCCGAGGTTAAACTGGCCGAGGCGGAGGAGAAACTTCGCAAGCTGCGCACCAACATCGTGGCCCTGCTCCAGAAAGTCCAGGAGGTGGGTAGTTGCACTGTCAGGCTGATTATTATGTCACAGTAATGGAACTACCAACATCGTCACTGGGGATGTATTACTATCATCAGGCTAATGCTGTTATCCAGCCATGTTTTTTGGAGATCACTGTAAATGTGGTGTTTAATGACTGCATGTACAAGATGTGCGCTATCGCCATCCACTGCACTAAGGGAACTCTATTTTATTCTCAACCTAAAGTCTCCAAAGGTCTCCTAAAGGGACGTCACATGGATCTTGGAAAAGTATGGGTACTTGTTGTATCTTACTGTACTGACGATTCTTTAATTGGGCTAATTACGGGTGGCTCTTAAATATTCATGTGGAGGCGGGATCACATGTTATTGGCTAAATATTAGCGATAGGTTAAAATCCGATCATAAGATTTCAAACTTCAACTGAGCTCAACCCTCCCACCTGTAATCTGTGTCCATTTGGGCCGCTGGTGAGAGCAGGCAGCAGTAGCACAGGAAGTAGGTCATTTTGGGACTCCACATCTAACATTACAGCCTCCGCTTCTCAACATGAGGAAACTGGAAACCTGTCCGAGTAATAAGGGGAGTGCTAGCCACTGTCAGTCAAAGGCCTACTCCTGTGCAGCGTGCTCTCCTTGTCACGTGTCCTAGCTCATCTGTACAATTTGGTTGTCTCGGAGCTGTGGTAAGTTCAGGGAGGGACCCGAGGGACCTGTTTTTAAAGGCATTTTGTTTTTTATTGGCAAAGGCTAAAGTGCTACAATAGAACCTGACCCCCTCCCCTTGTCTTTTTCTTCCACAGGACATTGAGATCAGCAGCGATGATGAGTTGGATGCGTACATCGAGGATCTTGTCACCAAAGGGGAGTGAGGAGGCTTGATCTCAGACCTACACCTGTTTTCCGCATTCCCATTCATCTTCGTTTTTGTAAATTCCATACGTTCAGAAGTCGTCTTTTTTTTGTCCTTTAGCCTTTCTTTTATCCCTAGTTAAAGACGGTGAGTGGGGATGGGAACTCTGGTATATATTTTTTTTTCTTCTACTGAAAATGTATTCACCTTTATAGTACCTTAAAAAAACATTCTTCCACGGAGCACTAACGCAAGAGACTGTAAACTCTGTCAGAAGATTGATCTCCTGGTGATTTTGACCCTGCTAAAGGCACATAATATGACAAAGTTCTAAGTCTGTTTTATATTTTTACGGTTTGTTCTTAAAACATGTATCATATGGCTTATATGGGATTCACAATAAATCCTTTAATCTGTGAAATGATGTTTATACCAGTTCTCTTGAAACGTTTAATTAAAGCCACAACTACAGTACAACAGGAGTCTGCCTCAAAAAAAATAAAAGTCTCCAGCAATATCCTCATATCTATGAAATTATTCAGATGTTTTGAATGATTCTCCATTTCTTAAATATTTTTGGGGCTTTTTACCTTTGTTAAGATGGACAGGAAACAAGTGGAGAGAGAGAGATGGGTGAGGAAGGATCGGGATAGACCACTGGTCAGATTCAAACCCTTGGTCCCAGACCAGTTTAATACTGTAGTACGGCTCCTTAGCCCAGTGTGACACACACACACACACACACACACACACACACACACACACACACACACACTTTTTCTAACAAGGGTCCGATAGGTTAATATCAATGCATAGTCTGTCACTTTTATAATGGGTCTATGACTTTCCCCCATAGTTTTGTAGTTGGATTTTCAGTAGGCTGTGGCCAAGGCGGGACATGAGATGGGATGTCCAGTAGATGGTGAAACTGCAGGCTTTCTTAGGGAGGGCTGGTAAGGGGTGTGGGAGTAACACCAGGAAGTCTGCTGGGGGAAAGCTGACACCTGGTTGATGCTAGTAGGTGCGAATTTGTAAATCTCCAGATAGACTTAGCTGTGAACAGCCACTGATATGCTAATATGGGAGCAAGAGCACTAAGAGGAGGCAACAAAAGGAGCAAATTCAATGGAATTGACAAAGTGAAAATGAGAATGCAGTGGAGTAGGGAAAAGTTAAGATGTCCATGCAATGACGTAACAGAATGGGAAATGCATTGCAATGTAATTTCAAAAGAAGAAAGAGAAAATGCAATGAATTTAAAAAGTGAAGATGTATATACAAACAGGCTAAACCACAACTGTGAACACACAAAACAAGTATGAAAGTAAGCTATTCGAGTCTGTCTGGCTGCTCCATCGCACTGAGAGCTGTTTAATCAGACTTGTTTTCTCGTGTAGCAGTGTCTGGTGTACATGGATGGGTGTAGATGGGTTTAGTGGATTATAACAGGCGTTGGGGCATGGGGTCTTCTCCTTAACACTAGTAGGACACACAGGAGTGACGTGAAACTGAATGAGTTCATGGCAGGATTTACTGTATATGTCAAGCAAAAGGCTCTACATTAAATTAAGTTTTGGGTGGCATGAATTCTGGAAAAAAACACAGTGCAACTTTAAGAAAATGACAGCATTTTGTTTTTATAAGCAAAATTCCAAGCATTCCAACTTTTTTGGTGTCAGGTTTGTACTGTTAATGGCTGAGAGGCTGACTGGGGGCACTGTTAAATATGTCCTGTAATGGTGCTTTTCACCTCCCAATGGCATCGTTTCCTACAACCATGGTGCAAATAGCCGTCTCATATTAAGGTGTGAAAATCACCATCCATCCCTGAATGAACTGAGATGTAAATCCTTTGAAGTTGGCTCTTCTGTCCTCTCTCGTCTGGTTGGTTGATTCAAAGTTTGCATGCTGATGTCTAGGCATCGTTTTCATAGCTGTGATTAATTGAGACATTGCCTAAACTGTGTATGTGACCTCTGAACATGATACCAGACCCTGATATGATGATTCACTTTGCTTTTGAATATTGAATAAGGCCAGAGCACAAAAAACATTACTTTCATAAGCATAAGCAAAGTGGAATGCTGATGTTATGTTCTTACACATGTCACTATGCTGGAGACATTCAACAGTCACCTTTTCCAAACAGTCTGGAAAATAGTTCACAGTAAATGGCTAGAAATCATTATTATGACCGCTTCTTCAATGCTGCAACTGCCAGTAATTCAGGATCAGATTTATGAACAACTAGATCCAACAGACTAGATCCAACAACAGAGCTGTACAAAGTCAACATCCAAAGACACTAGATACTTGATGGTGTGTGCAGACGATGTATGGCGTGTGTTGTACTGAATGGCGTGTGCAGGTGTGAGCTCCAGTGAGGAAGGAAGGGAGTAAAGTAACCGTTGCCCTTCTTTACACACTTCGCTCAGGTATCTGTGAGCAGATCAACGTTAAAAGTCTTGCACCCTGGATTTGTGTTGTTCTCTCCTATGCTTCCACGAGGCAACAGCTGGTCGGCTCAGCTCGACCACACATGGGTGGAACCACATTCATCTGGCTAGAGACATGTTCAAGAGCAGGGCCTAAAAGCACACGAAACATTTTCTTTCCATTTTCCCCCCCTCGAGATATCAAAACAAAAGTTGGGGCTACAATGTCAGTATCTGGAGCAGATATCAGCTTTAAGGCAGCGAATGGGCGGCATTAGGCCCTGATGAGGAAGGACAGAGTGTTTTAGAAAGCGCTCCAGTGGAGAGCCAGAGGAGCTCTGATCTCATTAGGAGGCTCAGGAAGGTCTCAGCCCTACAGCAGCTCTACCTGACAAAACACCCGGGCTATATTTGCAATTGGATCACAAGCTTCTCAATCAGCAGCACACGCTAGGGGAGCCATGCATGCCCTGCCCCATGCTGTTTCTGACGGATTGAGAGATAGATAGATAGATAGATAGATAGATAGATAGATAGATAGATAGATAGATAGATTTACTGACTGGTAAATTGAATAAATGACTGGGGAATTGGTTAATTAGTTGGGGCATGATTGTAGTCATTTTACAGCACTAGTTAAGGTGGGCTGGGACATATGTGTTGTTAAGATTGCCATCTAACAGTGAACACTGATGTGATCTCAAGACACACTCAGCAGCAACATGACTATTCATTGTTTTTAAGCCATAACTACCGTGTTGTTTAGCTCTCAGAGTAAACCATCACCAAGATCAGGGAAATGGAACCATGTGCACATGGGTTCCTTTGACCCAGCTCACATGCAGTGCCGTGGGTAAATGAGGGGACTGATCTCCTCAAAGAAGTTTATTGTCTCCAAAATGTGTTTGGAATCAAAAGCAATAGTGCACATTCTTCATGAACAGCCACAGAATTGAAAACAGCTGACGGCGAGGTAAAAACAATATATTATGCAGAAACGCCCATTTACACACAGCTCATTTGGGGTAAATTCAACTTTACTGTTGAGTCCCAGTAGTGCCCAAGGGTGTTCATAAACGGTTTCCCTGTTTATGTTCAATGCTGGCAACATTAACCCTTTCTCACAGAGCTTCTATTATAACATTGTTTTTATGCAACATTAACCCTTTCATGCCAAACCTGGGTTATACGCTTATTGTTAACCTAATAGATAATGGCTTAGTCTTAATCAGTTACTCATGTGTTGACTCTCTGGGCTCTAAATTAACACCCGAAACTGGCCAAATTCGCAAAGGCAAATTCCGTTTGGCTGGTAGCAAAGAAAACGTACCACTTCAGCCACTTTTGACCACTTTAGCCACTTGTGACTGGTAGTGAGTGTGTGTGGCTAGTAAGATTAAAACTTCTACCAGCTAGTGATGAAGAAGTTAATGGATGTGATCAATGTTGTTTTGATGTACATAGTTGGGTTTTTTCAGCAAACAGTAAGTCGGATCACCTGAGAACCTTTGTGCACCAGTTAGTCAGTTAGTGCCTTTTCAAATGTTACAAACTCATCCTTTAATATTGTTGCAAAATAGCAGAGGGTGTTGTCCTGTGGCACAGGGCACTCTGATTGGAACAGTCTTGAGAGCCACAGTTTTGCAGACATTGTGTTGTGACCCATTTTTTTTGTTACACTTGTAACATTCATTCCAATTATCAAATATATAACCATGCATTTTATTACATATGCAACATATACAGTTGTGTATGATCTTTTGCCATTCATGCTGATATACAGTACAACATGACAATCAACTATTGGAGACCATTATCAACAATGTTTCACCCTCTCTTCGACATGCCAGTCATTTAGTAATTAATAAAAGGGGGAATTAATACATTTTTACACCACATCTCCGCAACCCACCCAGGATCCCCACCACAAGCCACTTTTGGGTCCCGACCCACCAGTTTAGAAACACTCATATGAAGAGTTCAGATGCAAAACCCCCTAACTCCATTTCTGAAGACCTGCACTTCTATATTTTTAGAGAACCCTGTTGTTGGTTTGGTTTCATGTTCATTTACTTGATAATACATATGAATAGTTATATTACATAAATAAAATTAAAAAATATGCAATTTTGATAGCTTTGTATTAAATAAAAACAAATTAAGATAATTTTCTGAAAAGGCACTTAGGGGGTTTTGCATCTGAACTCTTCATATGGAGGCTACGTAGGTTCACATCCATGCTGGGTCATGTCCCAACCCTTCTCCATCCTTCTCACCCTCTCTTTTCATGTCTCCATCTTCGCTGGCCTGTCTGCATTAGGGCTAAAAGGCCTCCAAACAAATACAAAGAAGTTACCGGTAAGTAGGTGGACACTGGGCACATAACAAAATCAATAAAACTTAAGGGTGACCCTTGACCTTCTATCTGCAAATTGTATATTTCTCCTGGGCACATATAATAATATGTTTAACACTTCAGTGTAGAAGTGCTGTAACTACTCCAACATAGAAACTGAAGAAAAAATGCTTTCAAAAGCCTTGGTATTGGTTGGATGTTGTAGTGTAGTTCCTGCAAATATGACATAGCAATATCTCTAAAACGGGACACGTTTGGACCACAAGGCTTTATCATAAGGTCAAGGAGGTGTTTGACGGAATATGTAGTTACTACTGCACGTTGCCTTTGTAGGGCAGTAGAGTAGAGCAGAGTACCCTAAGAAATGTCTGAGTGAAATGAAGGTGTCCAGCAGCAAACATAGCAAATGCAAATCACACAAGCCCAACATAGTGTCATGACTGACACATCTGTATATGCATACACATACTGCATATTACATGCATATAAAAATCTTTATACATCATAATAATACACAAAAAAGTATACAATATTACGACGCTGCCCTTGTTTTTCTGTAATCTTCTTTCTCAGCAAAGGTGGGTTTTCAAAGCACAGATGCTTTCAAGAAGGTAACCACAAAGAGACCCATTTCTTTGTGCTACCAATTAAGAACATTTTGTTCTGAACGCTGCTACTGTTGTGTAGCTGTTGTGAAAGAGAAAAAAACACTGATGATGGTTCTGCGCCATACAGAGCTTCCTGTTTTCGAGCGTCCATCCCTATCGTTACTTCATCACCACAGATTTTACGTACATAAATATACTGTATGTGTAACTGTATTTGTATGAAGGCCTGTATTAAGTATTTGTATATATCCAGTAACAATGGCTTAATTGAGTACCATACTAACTCAGTCTTTGCTTTTTTCATTTCATTGTAAATGAGTGTTTACTCCATATGTAAATGCTTACTGCCACTCTCAGACTTTTAAAATGAGTTGTTTGTAATTCAGACCAACCCAAATAATACTCACTTGTCACATTACATTTCATTTAACAGACATTTTCATCCAAGAGGACACACATTGCAAATACAGAGTGCAGCAAAGTACAGAGCAAAACAAAGTGAGGCAATATCTGTATATGCATTGTGGGGGACCTACAGAGTATGGAAGCAGAAGAAAGTTAGTGCAAGGGGTAATATAAGGTTAAAGATGAGTAGAGTTAGTTATGTTATGCAGGAAAGCTCTCAGAAGAGATGAGTCTTCACAAGCTTCTTGAACATCGAGAGGGATGACCCCACTGAGAGTGAACCTGATGAAGCAACAGCGAAATGCGTTGCTCACCAAATGAACTGCCAGCGGGGAGTGCCAGTGTGCAGTGATTCATCCTTTATTTACAGGGATGACCCTACCCTTTGTAGCATCTGGTAGCTTATGTGACTGAGTTGATCTGTGCTAGTGCACCTCTCAGGGCCCGAACACTCAAGTGGAACCCGCCACCTACCAGTCAACGCTCCAATTCGGGTATGGGAGGAACAGCACGATACCACTGACTTAAAGGTCCAGAGTCCTGACCCAGGGAAGTCAACAGGGGGGGGCAACGGGGTCACTTGTCCCGGGCCCAGGGAGAGAGGGGCCCCAGAATTGGATACTTGTTACATTGTATTGAGTCATGAGTGGATTTGGGGCCCTTTCAGGTGTTTTTATCCCAGGCCCAGCCAAAGCTGTCAGCAGCCCTGTCCATTCCTATACAGGTAACTCAGCGCTACCGATGCTGTATGAGGTGGTGGTAGGAAGGTTTACTAACATTCTATACCAAACTCTGCTAGTTGGCATCCGTTACACATATTGCACCATTGAGGGACAATGACAGAAAACCGTTTGGACTGAGACGGCCTTGTGTGAGTGAGGGAAAGACTAAAAACAGTCCATTACATTAGCCTCCATTTACTGAGGTGCTCTCGACTGTCTCAAAACACAACCCTTCAGTGTCTGTCCAGACGCCGGCCTGATTTCTTCACAGTAAGCATTTTCATCTCTTTCAGTGTTGGAGTCCATGTCCATGACCAAGTGTTCCCAAGTCCATTTTTGTTATCATTGTGTACCTGTGCAGTATGTTCCCTGTGTGAATCTCTATAGCTAGTAGAAAAGGAGTGGGTAATTATTTTGGCCCAAGGGCCACATTTTGCGGAGAATATGGACCGGTTATGGTCCAGATTTCACAAGCGACATGCCTGTGCAATAATAAGAAATACTGTAAAAAGATCAGATACGCCTTTGTCCTACACCTGGCCTCAGCGAGGTGGGATGTGCATACACTTACTTGAATAGTTAGATGTGACCTTTATTAGTCTAACACTTGCAAGACCCCTAGTTTTTTAAAGAATGTTAGGTGTGAGTATGGCACTTTGGATTTGAAAGTTGTCTTGTGAAGGCTCTTCGGGCCAGATGAAATGGCTCTGCGGGCCGCATGTGGGCCTGAGTTTGCACACCTCTGCAGTATTCTGTAACAACTATGGCATCGTTTTTGTTATATGTTGGTTTTTGAGTCAGGACAGTCAAAGGAAACGAATGGGAGAGAGACACAGGGGAGGACCGCAAAGTGACACTGGGCTGGAATCTATCCCAGGTCCTTGGTGCACAAGCCCATGGAACCAAGTCGCCCCCGTCGTAACCCTTAAGTTTGTTGTCCATGGTCACTCTACGCAGGGGTGGGGTCCTTTTTTCATTCGAGGGGCCACTTCAAACATAGAAAGTCCTTCAAGGGCCGTACTATGAACACAAACCAGGATTTCGCCCTACACTTTAGCCCTATATTGAAGACTCACTGTGTCCCCTGAAAATATAAATTCATTGTACTGCAAATTAAAATTTTAAGGCTGCTTTACAAAACATGTCATATGTCATGTGAAACTGCATAACATTAAAATCACATCGGGGGCCGGATAAGACGGCCTCATGGGCCATGAACGGCCCGCGATCCACAGGTTCCCCACCCCTGCTCTAGAGGCCGCGATCCACAGGTTCCCCACCCTTGCTCTAGAGGCCTGCCACAGGCCGCCGCCACAGCTTGTCAGGTGGAGTCATCAGTTGGGAATATTACTTGTGTTGACCATATTGTTTCGTCCAGGGGATTGGCAGCATGCAAGACTGGTGACTTTGGATAACTTCTGATGACTTTTGAGCCCAGCTTGTCTATCACTGCAGCCTGATCTCCAAAAATTCCGTGCTCCTGGACACTGATGTTAAGGACACGAAATCCGTGTCCAGGAGCACAGATTTTGCCAAAACATTCCCTAACCTTAACCTGTCATTTAAGATGTATTTTTGAGAAATACCTTTTCCAGTTGGTTGCTAGGCTATCAAATTCATATAATGAATGAAAGAAAACTAGCTGTGCCCAGACCAAAACAATCCCTAACCCTAACCTGTCAGTAAGAAAAAAAAATTTGTGAAAAAATATTTGAAATTAGAAAAATCCTGAGAAAACACAAGACTGTGGAAACATAGAGCTGTGGGAGTATAGAGAGAGTACTTCTGTGTGTCCATCACGGAAAATAATTTATAATTTTGGCAAAATCCGTGCTCTGGACACGGATTTCGTGTCCTTAACATCCGTGTCCAGGAGCACAGAATATTTGGAGATCAGGCTGCAGTGATAGACAAGCTGGGCTCAAAAGTAATCAGAAGTTATCCAAAGTCACCAGTCTGATCATTGATCACTGATTATAGATTCACTAAAGGACACGAATCCACACAAACCCAAAGAACCAAAATCTTGTTCACTCATTCATTGATTCATTCATTCATTTGCTGTAAGGCACTTGAAAGATGTCGGTGTCAGGAGCAGGGTTCTTACAACCCAGTCTTATTAGGGTTTTTGTGTGACACCAGAACAGAATGTCAAAATGTGTATGCTTTTGATGTTGTATCATCCAAGCGCAAATTGAAATACAGTATGTAGGCCTATCTAGGCCATGCTAAAGGTGAACACCATCACTCAAATGACTCATTCTGAAAGGTGAAAAAATGGACAGAGTAGAGCTGGTTAGATCTCCTTCATGTGACAGTGGTTTTGTGAAAAGAACTTGATGAACATGTTTTTATAGCCCATATAGCCTACTATCGTATCTATGCCAGGAGTGAGCAAAGTAGTCTGTTTGTGGGTCACATACTACAGGTAAAAATGGCCATAAACAGAGCAGATGGCCGCATTTACCCCCTGGACTTCTTTCGACCACTACTGATGTGTTGTGTACTAACTTGAAAGGTGTGAAATATGACGGACAGAGGAACACCTTGTCATCAAGTAGGCTACTATGTACACTATTTCATCCACAAAAGGGCATCACAACTGTACATCAGGGCTTGACATTAAACAACAGAATATAGGCTGCTATGATGCGTATGTCATACCAAGGAATAAGCTGCCAGCCAAATTGGCTAGTGACACTGAAAGTATTACTAGCCACAGCCAAGTTTTACCAGCATTTGGACGGTTGGCAGGTGCCAGTGTCAAGCCCTGCTGTACATGCCCATATACAGTACTGTACTATATATTTTTTATTGCAAAATCAAAGTCAAAAGGAACTGTGCAGCACTGGTGTTTTGATGTAGAATAAAGCATCAGCTGTGGCTAAAAATCTTTTCCAATACCACTGGGACAGTAAAAAAGTAGAGGGCTGGAGGGCTGCGGCGTTCAAGTGGTAAAACTGGTGGTGGTTTGAAGGTGCTCTTTGGCCAAGACGTAGAAAATATCAAAAAAAGGCAGGACGCCAAGGCACTCTTCTAAGATAAAACCGCTTTATTAACAAGGCTAGTTCATGTTTGAACTTAAATAATTAAAAATACTGCCACTGCCAACATGTTTCGGCCGCTACAGGGCCTTCATCAGGGCACCACTGGGACAGTAATTCTATAACAGAATTTTCAAGTCCTTTTGCATCTTGCAGGCCTATCCTCATCCCACTTGATCTTGTTGCATCTTCACTGTGATGGCACATTTACTTTCTACGCTGCAGCAGGCAGAATGATGGTACAGACACTCCTATACAGATTGCGCATTAGATATGCTGCTCTTTCATCTGTCCCTTCTATTGTCTGCCATGCATAAGTTCCTGTTCCCTCTGACAGCAGTGTATTTACATACATTACTGTAAAAAGAAGACCAGGTAGATTGAATTTGCTTTTTAAGAAGTTCCACAAAGAGATCGTTCAAGTTCACATTGTTTTATTTTTGTATTTTAAGGCAAAGCAAAAGAGAATGTTGAGAAGTTGTAAATTTAGACATGATAAATATTATGTAATTTCTTTGCGCGCGCTGTTCAGTTGGCCTCTGGTGCTCCACGGGAGCGTGCGTCACAGCTTGTAGTGAGAGAGCGACGGTACGCAATACTACCACAACAGTGGTTTGAAAATACAGCCGTTTTTGGCGGATTCTGAATTCGAGCAGTGTTGCTGAATTCATTGGAGAGAAGGTATGTGAAACTTTCTTTGGCGCTTTGCGATTTTTGTGCTGTGTTGTTGACATTTCTTTTTTTGTAAGCTTTATTTCGTCGAATGAGAACGGCGTAATGGCGCGCGACAAGAGAGAGCGCTGCTGCATCACCAATACACGGGATTAGAGTTTGTTTACTAATCCATTCCCTCCATGCTCATGAGTTCATAGGGTTTATAGCTTCCTAAAATAAAAAAGGAAGACGTGACACTACGAGATACCATCGCCGTGAACAAAAACCGGGCTTTTCATTTGTATTGTTGGTGCGTTTTACTTGCAATGTTTGTTGATATTAGTTGAGCAATTATCCTGAGGTAGCCTGTCAGTTAATTCGAACCTGCAGCAGTGGCTGCTTTATAAATTACTCCGTAATTTAATCTTCGTTAGACCTATCACAATGCTATTAAAATTGCAAACAGGCTTAAACGCGCCATTCAATTCGACTCTAAGGACTCAAACTCAAAAGAACAACAATGATTTTAGGATGGCGCAAATTGCGATATCTGGTCGAAACTTTTTGTAGCCCCTTTTTGTAGGTAGTTGCTTGTCACAGGGACGGCAGGTTTTATTGGAAATAAAATAACATGGAGGGTTATGGCGGTTTAATGTTTTGATTGATGTCTAGAGTTGTCGCTGGATGCCTAGATTCGCTCTTGCAGCGTGGCGGTGAGTAGGGAGCACTCCCACCTTTGTTCGAGAATGGCTGCCTCGCCTCCCTGTCTGCCTGCACGCGGGGAATGCCCTGTTTCGATGCAAGCCTAAATCGCGATTTAAAAGTTTGATTTTGGATGGGTTTTAGTTGTCGTTTGTTTGTTTGATGGTTGTTTACGTGTTCGATACAAGGTCACTCCTCTAGTTTCGCTAAAATAGCCTCTGGCGAGGGGTAGTACAGGTAATGAGAAAAAAAACATTTGCAACGATTCTAAAATTTCCCAGACTAGTTTGACCAAATGCGGGGTCGTTTTTCTTTACTGTGGCGTAACCTTAGTTGAAATCACAAGTATTTGTGATATGCACAAGTTAAGCGCCCTTCCTGGTTTGAATAGAGATGTTTAACCACAACTATGACTTCGCATGAGGATTTTAGTTGGTCGCTCGTCCCAATCGATTTGTTCTAGCTTTATCAGTCCTGTTTTTAAGCAACTTGTGTTTTCAATAGATTTGTTCGATGTCAACCATACGACTGTGCAACTCTTTTGCTCGAACTTTTTTGCCAGCGCGATTTATTTTGAGTTGAACATTGTGTACTTTGTGCGTGCAGTGCACGATGATCTGTGAAAGGGAACCGCGATCCTTATGGAGCAATAGGGGCAATTAAGATGTTCAGTTAATTAGTGGTCCGTAGATCTTTAGTAGCCTTGTGGAGTCACGGTTCCTTGCGAAATTAACACAAACTTCATGAAGTATAAACGCCGTACACGTGTGTAAACCTCATTTACTTCGAGATAACTTGTGATGGAACATGGTGTACTTTATTGTATTGTGCAGCTTCTTGTGGAGTTTGGGGTACTTTGTAGGCATTGGGCGTGAATCAAACCTATTTACAAACAAATCATGTGTAATCTGTTGTGTTGTTGCCGCATGTGAAGTTGAATTAAGCTGTCTACCTTATGGCTTCAGCTGTTGCGCCTAAAGTCCATGCAAGAGTAAAGTCGCCTGCTGCTTTTTGCTGCGCAAACTTCGCGGAGTGCAATCCCCCAAAGTGCACAATCAGCAAAATATTAAATATATAAATAATCCCCTTCACAGTGCGAGGATTTAAAAGTAAGCTCTCCCCCCTTTTGTGAACGCTTCGACGCCTGTTAACTATAGCAGAGGGTTTTTAATATTTGATGAAATGAAGCAAACTGTAGCTCCCATATAGAATCTGCTGCGTCCTCCTGGTACAGTCTGGTGCTGGAGTTCATGTATTTGCTGTGTAATTTTGCACAGCGCTCTGGTATCCAGCTCGCCATGCCCTGCAGGGGTTGAGGGAGGGGGAGTGGTTGCTCGCTCGGATTTCCAGCGAGCGCACACAGAAGAACGCGCACAAACAATCACGCACACAAACACCCCCTCTTCTACCTCATAAAACACAAAGTTGGCTTTCTGCTTGAATGCCTCCACCCTTCTAAAACAGAGGCGTTGACTGAAAAGGTGTTAATAGCCAAAGGTGTGGAGTAGCTCATTATAAACCAAGCAAGCTGTACCACGACATGCAAGAACGCAGGACACCACGAAGGCGCGCACAGCGGCCTACGTGACAAGTCACTTAACTTTTTTTTAGCCTCTTGGACCTCTATCACGCGCACACTGACTATGGCCATTGAACGACCCTATAGTTAAATTTCATTGTCTATCAAATCTCCAGGGTCTCTTCTACTGGTTTTTTAAAATAGACACTGAAGTTCGTGTGGGGCCATTGCGTGGATTTCGCCCTGGGAAATCGAAGTCATGTTTGTTTGCGTGTTGAACTCAAAGACTTCTGCCTGCTAGGGTAGTATGGCCCCTCCCATGTCCATACATTCTCTGAGCAGGAATGTTTAACCCTATACTTCCTGCGCTGCCTTATATGGGGCGTGTCTTTTGTAACGTATAGCCCGCGCGTTTCTGCTAAGAAAGAATGCAAGTCTGTATACATTTTGGGGGTGGGGCAAAGGGTGTGTTCCTGTTTCAAACGGTTCTTAAGACTATTCATGCGTGATTTGTTTGTTTATCTCCTGACTTTTCAACATTTTAGAACATATAGGGCCTAAGAGTTTGTGTAGGGTCCGTTTCTGGTAGGATGTGGCACTTGCTGGGCCAGTTGATGGGATCTAATAGTTTGTTGGTGTCTGTTTTCTCCCTTCAAATCAGCCAATGGTTTTGAATAGATCCAAATTGATTGGATTGGGTGAGCTACAGTAGACCTGGCCTGTGTTTTCAACCAGTTTTGCGAGCGGTCGCTTGTAGAAAAGCAACTTGCCTCAGCTCTGGGGAAACCAACTCTGTTGTGCAGACACACCCACTTCATGGCACTCATGCCAGCATGCCACAGCTCAGCATCTTGTGCGCAACAAAATGTGCGCACTATCAAAAAGCTGCACATACTGTTTGCAGACAAAGACATGAGACAGTAAGACAAATGAGATGCAGCATACTGTGATTTAACATCTGCTCTTACATGTATTGAGAGACCGCGGCGCTTGCTAAAATCACCCCTGCAGATCATGGTCTGAACCATGACAAATGCGCGCGGGCCGGAGAGGGAGGGAGTTCCAGTATGTGTGGAGGCTCTGTGTGGGTTGTGTTGAGAATGTGGTGGGGTGCACTGGCACAGTTCCAGTTGAGAAGAAAACCCCAAACACTGGGGCCGGGGGACGCTGAATGGGGCCCCGTGCGGCACGGAACAGCGTAGTGGTTCATTTGGGTTTTATTGTTTCCTGATAAAGTTGCTCTCAGCCCAGCCTGCACATATTATGGTGGGCTTGTATACAGAAATATACACTTGTTAAAGCCAAACTTACATGACCCATGAAGTGAGAAGTTTAAATTAAAAACAGCAACAAGTCAAGTGGTGTGCGATTGTATGTAGCCCACCATCAGCAGCTGTTTGGGTATGTGAGAGAGGGAAGCAATTGCTGCTGCAACATTATCTGACCCTCACATGAAGTGCAGAAACATATGCCGCAGCAACAGTCCAGTCCATAGGCATAAGGCATATCCAAGATATACGGCGCCGCGGGGATGTCCGTAAACAATTATGACTAGGGGCAATGACGCTGCATTTGGCTGTTCAAAAATGACAAGATTTACAATGCAAGCATAAGAAAGCATGTCACAGCGTATTCTCCTGGGTAGTTGTTTCAAAATGGACTTGGCAGTCACATTATTGTGCATAATCATTGTAGGAAATCTTTAGTCCCCAATGCAATTCACACACGCACACGTACACAGCCTTCAATCAGATAACATTTTCTAGGATGGTAAGGCAACTTGTTAGACAATAAAATCTTGATATCTGGAAAGAACACTGAATGAGGGTTCATTTATATTTTAAGGGTGCTAAACAGCCCTTTAATGTCTTGCCAGATATAATCATTTAAAAAGCTGGTGTAGGTTGTGTTGGTCAATCCAAACCTCTATTTGTTGTAGCCTACTGCTGATCTATTTAAGAAGCCAATGCAATCACGTCTGTTGGGAAAAGGGAGTAGACAGGGTCCTATCGACTAGGAAGTTGGTCTGTTATCTTCAATGCAAACAAACTGTTGTACAAGAAGAGGAACTGTCATGTCCTGATAATATAAGTGGGGAAATGCATGTGCCCACATGGCCACGACCATCATAGCTGTTCTTTGGATTTGTCTTGAGTATATTTTTATTTTAATGTACATATCTGCCTTGTGTTGTCTTTTTTATAAGGGACTATTAGTTTGACAATAATGGCAAGTAATCACACACAAACGGTGATCCTGACAAATCAAGAGAGAAGTAAACGTGTTGACATGCTTGTTTCACTGGCTAATGATGAAGCCAGAACAGAAATATTAGAACTAAAATTATGCCGCTCATATACAGTAGGAGTCAGATTGTTTTGATTTTGTGTTTTGCTCATTAGGCAACCTCTTAAAGAGGAACAGCATTTGTGAATACAGTAGCCTATTTCATTTGATTGTAATACCAGTTTTGACCTCAGGCCTACATTTTTAGCGTGTCATGTTTTGGAGGGAAATGCGCGATGAACTCCATAGTCTTATTTTTCTTGATTAAGTATTTATCAAGTATTTATGCCTCTTGACATCTTTGTGTCTTGATCAGTGGGTTATTGCTTTTTATACATAGACATAATGGTGTTTATCGTTTGCCCCATTGTCATGCCACTGCAACACTTTGCAACTGTTGAGTTTGTGTTCATATTTTTAACTTAACTTACTTATTTTTTTCTTCTTTTCTCCTCTAACAGGGATGGCGTTCCCTGTGGATATCCTAACCACAGTGGACTATGAATCCCTGGAGCAGAGTTCGAAGGACTACATGTCCAAACTCCTTTATCGAAAGGCAGATTCACCTGAATACCTTCAACTGTCCGATTCCAAAAAGGTAATGATCATACATATTCATATCTTTGCCTATTTAGACACTGGTCCGATGTGGAATAACTAGTATCTCGTGTTCCAAGCATAAGCATCTCTCAATCTTTATGCATCCCTGTATTGCTCACAACTTCTGGGAGTATTCAGACAACTCGTACGCTAACACGAAACATGCCCGTATTTTGTCGCTGCGAAGTCACAACAAGCCTCCTCATCTATCTAACATTATATCTTTTTTTTCTTCTGCATAGGTTGAAATAGGTCTCTGCAATGTGAGTTTTGTTCCTATCCATGGAACTGATGTAACACACAAAATCCTTGCTCTGTTCACACTTGAAGACCCATTCACAGGTAAAAAATAACATCATTACATCAATAGCAATAATATAGTTTTTAAATAATAAATGATGGACGAACTAATGGAGAGTGCACTGCCTGCGGTGCATGTCTTGTTTTTTATGCTGTTAACCGTTTGTATTTGTCTCCCTTGTGTGATGTGGTGCTAGCTGTGGGCCTGTACCTTCAGGAGAAGTGGTGGCCTGTGGAGGATGTCCTGAAAACCTCAGATGCTGACCGTGAAGGGATCCTTGAGGTACGAAGCGTTATTTTCAATTTCCCTTAATTGGAAACATTCTGCTGTTAAGCCAAGCATTGTTTTCACTCTAGAAATCAAAACATGAACTTGTAACAGAGTTTGTATAAGTCTTAATACATTATCTTCAATTTAGGTGTGAGAACAATTTTATGGTAAATAATGATCATATATTTTCAATCTAATTGCTCTTTCATATATCCCAGCAAGAACATGTGCAGGTTTAATCGTACATGCATGAAATGATCATTAAAGCCCACTGCAAATCAAAGTTTCTTATGTTTAATATAGTGTATTTCTGATTACATCGAATAGTATTTTTTATAGATATTTCATATAAGGGTGATAAAGTACTTGTTATTCTCCCTCAGGTTCGAACGCTTGGAGAGAGGGTGGTCCTCTATGTTCTCAACCGAATAGTCTACAGAGCAACAGAGAAAAGCAAGAATGAGGTGCCATTCCTCTGTCACAGTGAGGATGACTTTGCCAAAATTCTTTGGAAAAACGGAGAGGCCATTGGCTTCTACTCAGTCAAGCCAGAGGGTACTTCTTATCAGTTGTCATGACATTTTATATTGCAATTTGTTTCATACTGTTGTTGCAATCCTATAGCATTTGGAATCACTCTCTCCCATATGTTTACTCCATAGGCAGTTTATGTAACAGCTTCCTGACCCAGCGTTATCAGCTTCCTGTCTTGGATTCCATGTTTGTGCGAAAATGCCATCGTGGTAATGGCCATGGGCTTCAGATTCTGGAAGACTTTGTGGACTCCTTCAAGAGTGATTGCTTAGGCATCAAATATCCCCTTTCAGACGCAATGTATAAAGGTAACAAACAACTCCTTCCAAAAGACACACCAACAAAAACTATTAAATGACGTCCATATATTTTAACAAAAGCTTCAAAAAATATTTGTCTTCAATGACCTGTTGTTTCATCTCCTGTTTTAGTTTGTGGCAAATATCTCAGCACTTACCCAGCAGACACAGAGTTGTTGTGGGAAGTGGAGAACTTCGGAAGCCCTTTTCAGAGAACTCGGATCTCCAATAAGGTCCTTGACAGGAGTCTTAGGGAGCAGGCCGATGTTAGCCATGATGTCTCCATGGAGAAGGCAATGACAACCATGCAGGAGACCATGGAATACACTGTAGAGGTTGTGGTAGGTGGTGTCATATCATAATTTCTTTTTTTGTGCTGTAGATATTTTGTATTGTTTCTCTGTATCCTTTTTCTGTGGAAAAGCAGTACTCTCAATTGTAGTTCTTGTGTTTTATTTAAGTGGGGTAGCATGACAGACAGATGTTTCGGTCTTGAGAGTGCGGCTTTTCTAAATAAAAAGAGTACATATCCGTTTGCTCAGACATGAAGACCTTTGAAAAAAACAGGTTGGAGTTGAGTGCACTTTTTGAAAAAAGTCTGTGTATCCAACAGTAATCCAGTCTTGACATTTCATCACGACAAGTGGTGGTTTTGGACACTGCCAGTTAGGCCAATTAATTCTGGGAATGTCATTGTGAATTGTCTGTGCATTTGCTAATGGATTCAACCAACTAATGTATTGTTGTAAAAGACTCAAACTACTGAATACAAATACATTCTCCTTTTGCCATCTTTGTTGTAGAAAGTCACTTTTTTTGGTTGTCTCTCAAAATCCAATCCATGTGTTTCATGCAGGAAAAGGTTGTGCAGATTGACAGACATGTTTGCTCATGCAAAGGTAAGTTACCAAAACCTCCAGAGCTACATTTGAAATCAATATGAACCCGGAGATAAAAGTGGATTAAATGACGTGATAGACAATTGAACGTTTTTGTTTTTCTGTTTTTTAGATGTGGAAGAAACACCTGTGGTGGCACACAGCAGGAGCAGCAAGCTAAGACGCAAAAGGCTGAGAGAAGAGGGCAGTGAGGCAACGGAGGAAAACGTCTCAGAGAAAATCATAAGGTTGAGGATACTTTTCCAGAATCCTTTTTTGTTCCCCACATAAAATGTACATGCGTAGTAAGAAATTGACTCATCACTATATGCTTTGTATGTGCACAGGGTTGAAAAAATTAAAGCGGGAACTGACACTCCAGTCGAAGAGCCAGTGGTTGAAGATCAGCCTAAAGACCAAGATGATGAGGTTTTGGATGCTGAGTCTTCTGTGATGGAGACAAAACTGGACACCGAAGACAATGAGGTAATAAAGGTGACTTACTCTTTTCAGACAGTTGTTCATTGAATGTTTACCGTGTTTCATTTTGGATTTACAAGCCTGTATGATACTTCCTTTATTTTCTCTATGTATAGCCTGGCCCTTCATAATGGCCTGTTTTTTTAAGTAACCTGGTCTAAAACATTTTTAAAATAAAAACCTGCATATTTTAGAAGCATATGTCACAACGGGTGTCTCTGTGGCAAGTATGGCTGTTTTTGGTTTGTTTTTTTGAATTGACAATCCTAACAGAAGCCTCTTTCAAATAGAAACTTGCACTTACACACCCCAACTAGGTATATTGTGTAGCAGCAAAATGCTGTCATTTTCAAAGCATCAGATTCTTACATTAGGTGAAGAATATTACAAAGAAAACATATCCGCCCACAAACCTGAGCAAAAGTTGGGATGGGGCAATAAAAGGCAGCAAATGTTGACGACTAAAGACAACACAAAGAAGGTCACTCAACCGTTAATTACATTAGCTGATGAGATGATTTCAATAAAAACAGTGTTCTTTTCTTGTCTCGGGCATCATTTCAACAGCTCAAATGGCAGGTTTAATCTTTGTCATGTTTTCCTTTCTGTAGTGCTTACTGTATCTTGACCACAAGCAGACCATTCTATCACCGGGTTGCCCTTATGATGGAGCTAACCTGTTGGATCACAGAAAACCCAACATGCCCTTATTATGTGATAATCTTTAAAGGCTCCCCTTCAAAATATAATGCCTGAGCCTTATGGGCCTCTTATGCTGTTTAAAACCCACGTATCATTCAGCACAGTGTTAACTCTACAGATGAGTAAGAAGAGCTTAACAGAGACACTACTGCACCCCCATGCCATCATACAGCGGTCTCCAAAAGAGTTGTCGCCTATCCATCTGTTTGGAATAACAGCTAATAACCTGACTTTCAATTAATCACTTGGCTTCAGAAGTCACTCATATGAAAGCTACAACCCTCTCGAATGAAAATGTATGTACAAAAATACATTTTATGCACCAAAGAAAGATTGACCCTTTAATGAACAGAGACAGGGCAGATTTTCACAAGACAAAAGTTTTGTCGCCTATTGAACATAATGTGAAAATGAGCAGATAAGTCACTTCAAAACACTTCAGATACGCAGATCGGGTGTCATACTTAATCACTGAATCACTGTCACCTCTCCAGAAAACCAACTTTGGCCTTAGGTGTATGTTTAGGGTCATTGTAATCATGGAAAGCAACACAATGAAACACAATGATCAATGACAGATGGTGACATATTCGCTATTTCGTAGAACAATACACTTTTAACTTCATGATGTAATCAATGATAAAAGCCCTCACACACCAGCAGCATGCATGCAGCTCCACATAAGAGCTGTATCCGCACCATGTTTCACTTTAGGCACCATTTCTCTTTTTTCATATTCCTCATCTCCAACACCATACAGTTATGTTGCCATCAGTTCTAATATGGTTGATCTTGGGATCTTGACTTCAGAGTATGAGTCCCATTAGCCTTCATTTTTGTCAGAATTAGGCCTGACATACTCTTGGCTGACTTTTTTGAGACAGGACAGTGGGAGAGACTTCCTTGTGTTGTTTTAGCTTATTCTGAGGTTTCTTTTATTTCATTTGTCCTCTCCCAACTTGTTTGAGACATGTTGCATTTATCGAATTAGAAATGAGCACGTGGCCCCCAAAATAATTATTTTTCATGGTTTTGACAGTTAATGTTATCGCTCACTATTCTCCATTGATTGTATGGATTGAATGTTTTGAAAACACTTTTGGTTTATCATAGTAATATAATTACTGTTTGAGATATATGAAAGCGAAAGTGAAAGCCCATTGGGAAACTCCAACTCCCATTGTCATTGTAAAACAGCACTCCACAGCACACAAGTGAACACTGCACACAACGAAATTGCATTTATGCCTCACCCGTGCAAGGGGGCAGCCCTCAGTGGCGCCCCATGGGGTGCGGTGGGACGGTACCATGCTCAGGGTACCTCAGTCATGGAGGAGGATGGGGGAGAACACTGGTTGATTACTCCCCCCACCAACCTGGCGGGTCGGGAGTCGAACCGGCAACCTCTGGGATGCAAGTCTGACGCCCTAACCGCTCACCCATGACTGCCCCATGTTATATATTGCTCTGTTCTCTGGCTCTAACAAACAAAAAACATTGTAGTCAATATTTCAGATGTAAATGTTAATCCATTGTGTGTTTTTTATTTTCTTGGTACAGGCTTCAGATGTAACCACCAAAGTGATCGACAAAGATGGTGATGAGGTCATTGAGTCTTCAATGGAACTTGCAGAGCAGCCGAAGGACTTGCCAGAACAAGTGTCAGCTGTAGATGTAGAGGATGTGCAGATGGAAGATGAGGGTGAAGACAGGTCGCAGGTAGTTACCACTCTCACAGCAGAGGCGTTAGAGCCCTCCGTTGATTTACCACAAACGGAAGAAGACGAAACGCCAAAAGAGAAAACTGATGCTGGCTTAACCACACCAACAACTGGTGAAAATGTTGAAGATGTGTATGATCAACAGAGCTCACAAGATGAAATAGGAACAACAACGCAAGAGTCCTCAGCTCATGAAATGGGAACTGATGAAGCAGAAGGAAGCCCAACAGTTGAAAAACGAGTCCTTAGGAGGAGAACAGCAGCAAGCCGAGAAACATCCCGGCGCAAATCTCAAAGGGTAAGCAAATCAGCAGTGGCAGAAAGCAAAGCAGCTCCCCCTGCTGAGGAAACAAAAGAACAGAAGAAAGAGGAGAAGGAGACTGCTGAGGAAAGCTCGGGGGATGAAGCTCCTCAGAGAGTCCTCAGAGGAAGAACAGCAGTAGTCAAGGCCACACCCAAACGCAAGTCCAACAGAAGAAGCAGGAAAGTGGCCCAGACCAGCAGCCAACAAACAACTGAGGGAGAAGAAGAAGCTGAGAAAGCAGCAGAAGATGATCAAATCAAAGCAGATGATGTTGAGGTGCAGCCGGAAATCGCTACTCTTGTTGAAGAAAAGGACACTGCAGAAGAACCTTCTCAACCCAGTGATGCACCTGAAGCGTCAAAGGAAATCCCTACACAGAACACAGAGTCACAGAGTCAAGAGACAGAAAAGGAGTTTACTGAAGACAAAGATGATTCGCAAGAGGATTCGCAAGTCTCTCAGGATGAGAATGAAGCTCCACAGACCTCTCAGAGAGTCCTCAGAGGTAGAACTGCAGCAGTCAAGGCCACTCCTAAACGCAAATCCAACAGAAGAAGCAGGAAAGTGGCCCAAACCGACAGCCAACAAACAACTGAGGGAGAGGAAGAAGCTGAGAAAGCAGAAGATGATCAACAAGTCAAAGCAGATGATGTTGAAATGCAGACTGAATCTACAACTGTTGTAGAGGAAAAAGACACCACAGAAGAACCTTCTAATGCTGCAGTAGATCAGACGGAGGAAAAAGAGGCAGTGTCTGAAGAGTCTCCAGTTGTTGCAGCGAATGAAGATACTGCCAAAGATGAGGAAAGTCAAGAAATGCAGTCTCATGAAGAGGCCCAAGAAACTGAAACCACTGAAAAGCAGATTGAAGACTCAACTACAGACACAGTTCCAGAAGCAACGGAGCAAGATACTAATGAAAAGGTGGACAAACCAGAAGAACAATCAGTAGAGGAGGCAGAGAGTAACGAAAAAACAGCTGTTGATGAACCAATGGAAGAAGCTGTAGCTGTGGAGGAAAAGGAACCTGAAAATATAGTGACTACAGAAGAACTTCCCGTTGAACAAGAGCATACAGTAGAGACGGGAGTGAAACTACAGAAAGCAAGTGTTGTCTTAGTTGATGTAAATAAAGTGTCATCCGAGCCCGAAGTTGAGGCAGAAGGTTCATTAGCTGATGACGAAGATGCATCTGGTAAACCAGACAAAGAGGCTGAAGATTCTCAAGTCTCTCAGGATGAAGATTCCCAAGTGTCTCAAGATGAAACGGAAGGAAAGGAGTCATCAGGTCATGATAAGGACACAGATGAACCAGAGGAAACCCCAATGGTTGAAAAGAGAGTTCTAAGGGGAAGAACGGCAGTGTCCAAAGCAACACCCAAACGCAAATCTCAAAGGGTCAGCAAGAAAGCCGTGGAAGAAAGCACAGCACCACCACCCTCTGAGGAAGCTGAACCAGCAAATGAACAGAAAGAGACTGCTGAGGAAAGCTCAGAGGATGACGCTCCACAGACCGCTCAGAGAGTCCTCAGAGGTAGAACTGCAGCAGTCAAGGCCACTCCTAAACGCAAGTCCAAAAGAAGAAGCAGGAAAGTGGCCCAAACCGACAGCCAACAAACAACTGAGGGAGAGGAAGAAGCTGAGAAAGCAGCTGATGATGTTGAAATGCAGACAGAATCTACAACTGTTGTTGAGGAAATGCAGACAGAATCTACAACTGTTGTAGAGGAAAAAGACACCACAGAAGAGCCTACTAATGCACCTGAAGCTTCAGAGGAAATGCCTGCTGTAGATCAGACGGAGGAAAAACAGGTAGTGTCTGAAGTGTCTCCAGTTGTTGCAGCGGACGAAGAGACTGCAAAAGATGAAGGAAATCAAGAAATGCAGTCTGATGAAGCAGCAAAAGAAACTGAAACCACAGAAAAAGAGATTGAAGAGACAACCACAGACACAGTTCCAGAAGCAATGGAGCAAGATACTAATGAAAATGTGGACAAACCAGAAGAAGTAATAACAGTGGAGGAGGCGGAGGGTGGTGAAAAAACAGATGCAGATGAACAGATGGAAGAAGCTGTAGCTATGGAAGGAAAGGAATCTGAAAATCAAGTGACAACAGAAGAACCTACAGTTGAAGAGCAGACAATAGAGACAAGTGTGAAACTGCAGAAAGCAACTGTTGTCTTAGTTGATGTAAATAAAGTGACCTCCGAGCCCGAAGTTGACGCAGAAGGTCCATTAGCTGATGACGAAGATGTATCTGGTGAACCAGACAAAGAGGCTGAAGATTCTCAAGTCTCTCAGGATGAAGATTCCCAAGTGTCTCAAGATGAAACAGAAGGAAAGGAGTCATCAGGTCATGAGAAGGACACAGATGAACCAGAGGAAACCCCATCGGTTGAAAAGAGAGTTCTAAGGGGAAGAACGGCAGTGTCCAAAGCAACACCCAAACGCAAATCTCAAAGGGTCAGCAAGAAAGCCGTGGAAGAAAGCACAGCACCACCACCCTCTGAGGAAGCTGAACCAGCAGAAGAACAGAAAGAGACTGCTGTGGAAAGCTCAGAGGATGACGCTCCACAGACCTCTCAGAGAGTCCTCAGAGGTAGAACTGCAGCAGTCAAGGCCACTCCTAAACGCAAATCCAAAAGAAGAAGCAGGAAAGTGGCCCAAACCGACAGCCAACAAACAACTGAGGGAGAGGAAGAAGCTGAGAAAGCAGATGATGATCAACAAGTCAAAGCAGCTGATGATGTTGAAATGCAGACAGAATCTACAACTGTTGTTGAGGAAATGCAGATTGAATCTACAACTGTTGTAGAGGAAAAAGACACCACAGAAGAGCCTACTAATGCACCTGAAGCATCAGAGCCTGCAGTAGATCAGACAGAGGAAAAAGAGGCAGTGTCTGAAGAGTCTCCAGTTGTTGCAGTGGACGAAGAGACTGCAAAAGTTGAGGAAGCTCAAGAAATGCAGTCTGATGAAGCAGCCCAAGAAACTGAAACCACAGAAAAACAGATTGAAGACATAACCACAGACATAGTTCCAGAAGCAACGGAGCAAGATACTAATGCAAATGTGGACAAACCAGAAGAAGTAATAACAGTGGAGGAGGCGGAGGGTGGTGAAAAAACAGATGCAGATGAACAGATGGAACAAACAGTAGATGTGGAGGAAAAGGAATCTGAAAATCAAGTGACAACAGAAGAATCTCCAGTTGAAGAAGAGCAGACAATAAAGATAGGAGTGAAACTGCAGAAAGCAACTGTTGTCTTAGTTGATGTAAATAAAGTGGCCTCCCACCCTGAAATTGAGGCAGAAGGTTCATTAGCTGATGACAAAGATGTATCTGGTAAACCAGACAAAGAGGCTGAGGATTCTCAAGTCTCTCAGGATGAAGATTCCCAAGTGTCTCAAGATGAAACAGAAGGAAAGGAGTCATCAGGTCATGATAAGGACACAGATGAACCAGAGGAAAACCCAACGGTTGAAAAGAGAGTTCAAAGGGGAAGAACGGCAGTGTCCAAAGCAACACCCAAACGCAAATCTCAAAGGGTCAGCAAGAAAGCCGTGGAGGAAAGCACAGCATCACCACCATTAGAGGAAGCTGAACCAGCAGAAGAACAGAAAGAGACTGCTGTGGAAAGCTCAGAGGATGACGCTCCACAGACCTCTCAGAGAGTCCTCAGAGGTAGAACTGCAGCAGTCAAGGCCACTCCTAAACGCAAGTCCAACAGAAGAAGTAGGAAAGTGGCCCAAACCGACAGCCAACAAACAACTGAGGGAGAGGAAGAAGCTGAGAAAGCAGAAGATGATCAACAAGTCAAAGCAGATGATGATGTTGAAATGCAGACTGAATCTACAACTGTTGTTGAGGAAAAAGACACCACAGAAGAACCTTCTACTGCACCTGAAGCATCAGATGAAATGCCTGCTGTAGATCAGATGGAGGAAAAAGAGACCGTGTCTGAGATTGCAAAAGATGAGGAAAGTCAAGAAATGCAGTCTGATACAACAGCCAAAGAATCCGAAACGACAGAAAAACAGATTGAAGACTTGACTACAGACACCGTTCCAGAAGCAATGGAGCAAGATGCTAATGAAAATGTGGAAAAATTGGAGAAAGAAATAACAGTAGAGGAGGCGGAGAGTGGTGAAAAAACAGATGCAGTTGAACAGATGGAAAAGGAAGCTGAACCAGCAGAAGAAAAGAAGACTGCTGAGGAGAACTCAGAGGATGAAGCTCCACAGACATCTCAAAGAGTCCTCAGAGGAAGAGCAACAGCAGTCAAGGCCACTCCCAAACGCAAATCCAACAGAAGGAGCAGGAAGAAAGTGGCCCAAACTGACAGCCAACAAACAACCGAGGGAGAGGAAGAAGCTGACAAAGCAGAAGAACCTACTCAACCCAGTGATGCACCTGAAGCTTCAGAGGAAATCCCTCCACAGGACGTTTCTGAGTCAGAGAGTCAAGTGGAATTGCCTGAAGATAAAAATGAAACTGCACCTGCAATAGATGAGCCTGAGCGTAAAGAAGCAATGTCTGAAGAGGCTCCAGCTGTTGCAGGGGACGAAGCTCAAAGTTCAGAAATGCCACCTGATGATGCAGCCAAAGAAACTGAAGCCAAATTGGATGCAGAACCTCAGATTGAAGACATAACCACAGACACAGTTCCAGAAGCAATGGGGCAAGACGGTAATGAAAATGTGGACACACCAGATGAAGATAAAACCATAGCGGAGGTAGAGAGTGGTGACAAAACAGATGCAGATGAACAGATGGAAGAAGCCGTACCTGTGGAGGAAAAGCAATCTGAGAATCAAACCACAACAGAGGAAGCTCCAGTTAACGAAGACCAGACAACCGACAAAGATGCATCTAGTGAGCAGGACAAAGAGGCTGAGGATTCTCAAGCCTCTCAGGATGAAGGTTCTCAAGCCTCTCAAGATGAAACCGAAGGAAAGGAGTCATCAGATCACGGTATGGAGACAGATGAACCAGAGGAAACCCCAATAGTTGAAAAGAGAGTTCTAAGGGGAAGAACGGCAGTGTCCAAAGCAACACCCAAACGCAAATCTCAAAGGGTCAGCAAGAAAGCTGTGGAAGAAGCTGAACCAGCAGAAGAACAGAAAGAGACTGCTGAGGAAAGCTCAGAGGATGAAGCTCCACAGACCTCTCAGAGAGTCCTCAGAGGTAGAACTGCAGCAGTCAAGGCCACTCCTAAACGCAAGTCCAACAGAAGAAGCAGGAAAGTGACCCAGACCGACAGCCAACAAACAACTGAGGGAGAGGAAGAAGCTGAGAAAGCAGATGATCAACAAGTCAAAGCAGATGATAATCTTGAAATGCAAACTGAATCTACAACTGTTGTAGAGGAAAAAGACACCACAGAAGAGCCTACTAATGCAACTGAAGCATCAGAGCCTGCAGTAGATCAGACAGAGGAAAAAGAGGCAGTGTCTGAAGAGTCTCCAGTTGTTGCAGTGGACGAAGAGACTGCGAAAGATGAGGAAAGTCAAGAAATGCAGTCTGATGAAGCAGCCCAAGAAACTGAAACCACAGAAAAACAGATTGAAGCCATAACCACAGACACAGTTCCAGAAACAGTGGAGCAAGATGCTAATGAAAATGTGGAACATTTGGAAGAAGAAAAAACAGTAGAGGAGGCAGAGAGTGGTGAAAAAACAGATGCAGTTGAACAGATGGAAAAGGAAGCTGAACCAGCAGAAGAAAAAGAGACTGCTGAGGAGAACTCAGAGGATGAAGCTCCACAGACATCTCAAAGGGTCCTCAGAGGAAGAGCAACAGCAGTCAAGGCCACTCCCAAACGCAAATCAAACAGAAGAAGCAGGAAAGTGGCTCAAACCGACAGCCAACAAACAACTGATGGAGAGGAGGAAGCTGACAAGGAGGCTGAAAGTCAAGAAGCTAAAGCTGATGAAAATATTGACATAGAGCCTGAAACTGTTACCCAGGTTGAGGAAAAGGCCGTAGCTGAAAACGCAGAAGAAAAGGAGGAAGTGGTAAAAGGGACAGTTGAGACTTCGGAAGATGAAGCTCCACAGACCTCTCAAAGAACCCTCAGAGGCAGAACTAAAGCTGTGAAAGCCACTCCAAAACGCAAGTCCAGCAGAAGAAGCAGAAGAAAAGTCGACTATACAGAAGAAGAACCAGAGGAGGAGGATGAAATGGAACAGCTACCAGCAAATGAACAGAGTGGTGAATCCACCGTACCTACAGTGGCAGATGACACTGATACAGTTGAGGAAGATAAAGGGGACCAAGAAGAAGCAGCAAATGAAGAGCAGAGTATTCAGGAAGATATTGCAGATAAGAGTATGGTGTTAGAAATTTCTTCAGATGAAAACACCGGAGACAATGAGACACCAGGAGAGGCTATAGATGTTGATGCCCCCATTACTGAACAGCAAATTCAAGAGGGAGACACAGACGCCGTTTCTGAAAGTGTCGACAAAGAGGATGTAGAAAAGCCAATGGAGGATGAGGGGGAGAGCACTGAACAGCTTGGTGACACACCAGGTAAAGAAGATCCTGCAGTGACAGACGAAATTGACATGGCAGCAGATGAAGTTACCGCAGAAGAACCCTCTCCTGAGAAGGAAGATCTTTCAGCCCAGACTGTAGAGGACAAAGACACAGCTGGTGACACTGATAACACTGTTCCTCAAACAGAAAAACAGGATGAGGAGGCTGTCTCTCAGGACGAGGATTCTCAAGTCTCTCAGGATGAGGATTCTCAAGTCTCTCAGGATGAAACGGAAGTAAAGGAGTCATCAGATCATGATATTGAGGCAGATGAACCAGAAGAGACGTCAGCAACTGAAACAAGAGTCTTGAGAGGTAGAACAAAAGCAGTGAAGGCCACTCCCAAACGCAAGTCCTCCCGAAGAGGCAGAAGAAGTACACGCAGAACCAAGGCTCAGGAATCTGAAGATGAGGCTGAAGAGCCTGAAAAGGTTGAGTCTCCAACACCTGTGGAACAGTCCGAAGATCAGGCGCCAACTCCAGCAGTAGAGGAAGAAGGTGCCGCAGAGATTCAGGCCACACAAGAAGAAGAGAAACTGACTGAGGAGGAACAGAGCACCGAAGCCACTGAACATGTGGAAGAGACCGTGGCTGAAGAAGCTTGTGCTGATGAAAATGCACCAGAAGAGGCCAGCGCAGGTGAAGCTAATCTTGATCAACAACAAAAGTCAGCAGCAGCTGATGAGGAGCAAGCAGAAGATTTGCTTACTGAGAATGTTGAGACCAACAGTGATGGTGACCAGGCAGAAGTGGCAGCAGAGGTGGTTGCAGATGGCGAATTGAAAACAGACACGAATGATATTACAGAGGAAAAAGCGGAACAGGAGGCAGTGGCTGAAGCTGAGACCTCTCCTGAAGGGAAGAGCGAAATGGCACCAATCAGCTCCGACCCAGAAGACGACACCACAAAGACCCAGAAAGCAAAACCAAAAAGAAAACGAAGAGCAGCTAGGTCAACACGGCGACAGTCAAAACGTGTCCGAAAACAGGAGGAAGATGAGCCAGAGGAAGAAGAGCCAGAGGAAGAAGAGCCAGAGGAAAAGGACGATGTTCTCAACAAAAGCATAGAATCTGACACACCCATACCAGAAGAACCTGTTACACAAGACGTGGAAGAAGAAAGATCTGAGCAGATGGCTCATTCCACAAAAGAGTCAGACCAAGCAGAGGAACCTCAGGATAATTGTGAGGCACAAGAGCAAGAAGTCACGGAGGAAGCCAGCAGTCTCAATGAAGAAAAAGTAGATGAAGATGAACTTCCTCCAGTAGTCGAAACAACAACTGATGCTGAAGTGCAAAATGAGGGACACGGAGATGAAAAGGGAAAAGATGATGCCACAGAGGAAGAAGAGAATTCGGATGCAGAACCCAGCTCAGAGAAAGAGAATGAACAGGAAACGACAGAAACACCTGCTGAGGAAGCAGCTGAAGAGGCAGGAGTAGAACAAGCTGAAGCCAGTGCAGTAGAGAACAGTGAGGCCAATACAGAGAGCGTAGAGACCGAAGGGGACGAACAGATCAGCAACAATACTCCAGACACGAAAGAGGCTGCAGTGGAGGAAGAGATGGCTGAGGAAGATGACAGTTCTGAGGAGGAGGATGTGCTTGAACTGAGAGGCAGGTCAGTCATCCAAACACCAGCCAAGCACTCCAAGAAAAGGGCCGTAGAAAAAGAGACCAATGTGGCAAAAACAACAGATAAAAGTACTGGGGAAGATGACAGTTCTGAGGAGGAGGATGTGATTGAACTGAGAGGCAGGTCAGTCATCCAATCACCAGCCAAACACTCCAAGAAAAGGGCCATAGAAAAAGATTTAGATGTGGAGACGCCGGCAGGCAAAAGTACTAGGGAAAAGGCTCAGGGGAAAAAGAGGGCAAAGGTTGAGGTTGATGTTACACCTGTGCGGCGATCTTCCCGCAAAAAGTAAAACGCAATTTACTTTTTTTTTTAATGCTGTTAACTTAATGGGACCATAATGTGTACTAGAATTAGATGTGCACAACAACATACATTGTATAAAAGTGGAAATGCAAAAAGTTGGTTTTGTAATTTTATTTTTGTATGAAATTACAAGCTTTTTCAGTAATCTATTAGTGCGACCCAGTGTATAATAAGAGGAAGATGAAAATATCTGGCTGTATTTACAGGGCTTTTAGGACTGTTTTGGTCCATCTTATTTGTTATCGACACATTTACATGAAATTTTACATCACAATGGAAGACGTTGAGATAAAAATCAGTTTATATACCATATATTTTGACAAAAAGGAAAAGATAACCAAATGAAATCAGGTTAAATTATGTTTTCTCAAGTTCTTTTTTCTTTTTTTGTATTTTGTACATCATTGCAGTGTGAGCTGAATGTATCTGTTGTAATCCGGCAAGCATTCAGAAAATGTTGTTTCCAAAGCACTGTCTTTCTGTTGAAAATATCACGACTTAAAGATTTCTCCACCAGCCATCATCGGCACAAATAGTAAGGACTCAACTGTTTTTATTCTCATTATCATGATTGCATTTTAGCCGTTTCATTTCTGACATTTAAATCGTGCTTAGAATTATTTGCTGTCAAAACGTAGACCTTTTGACAGACCGATGAAATGTTTTTGTTTTCTCATTTTTCTCAGACCATACATTTCCTCAGTGTAGCACTCATTTTGATTCTAACAGTGTATTATTGAGCACCGTACATTGCAGAAACATGCACACCACAGTGCAGAATTTAAATTCTGGAAATATCCTTGTGCAGATGAATTGAATCAAGAATTAGCATGGGAATTGTGACATGATTACTTTAGATAGCTTGTCAGGTTTCTTTTGAGTATGGGATTTGTTAAATCAGTTGGAAAATCCAAGATGCAGTTACTTGAAAAAATATGTTTTATTGTCAGACAGGGAAAAGACTAAGAAGTGTCAGAGTTAAATGGATTTTATGCCGACTGTAAACTAAGTTATGGAATAAACATTTTATATATACTGATAGGCATTACAGTCTTAAGTGTGGTAGTAGAAGCTGTTTAAAATGGGCCTTCTTTACAACCGAGGCTAGAAATGTCTGATCCAATTTATTTTCACAAGGATGTGTGAGCCTTCTATGAAATGGTTGACATGTCAAAGTCCATTATATGTTGCATTATTGTCTTTTGTCACCAGTTATTCCATGTAATGACAATGTTAATGGTGTATGTTGGTTTGTTTTTTTTAAACTGCCTGTTTTATAGAAACAGGATATTCTTTAGTACTTACCTTTTCTATCACTTTGCCTACCTCTTTTCCCCTAGAAAGGTTTTCAGTAAAATTGATAAATCCGTTAGACAGATATATAGGCAATTTAAAAGAAAGCAACATGCTGAATTGATGCACCGATGTTTGTAAATGGTTATCTAAAATAAAATAACATCATGATGACAGTTCAAAAACAATTTCAGAACAACAAACACAAGGCCATCCATGTAGCATGTTGCAAGTTTTTTAAGTTGGTTCTGTGATCTCTTTCACAGTTTTCAATCACTAGTGTATTCACTCCCAGATTGCACTCTAAAAGTACACTTCACTCACACACAAGGGAATTGTGAGCCTGTTTATGAACCCCCACCCCCACTAAATACCCATCTCTTAAGTGCCATTTTAAAAGGATGAAAGATTAGCCATACTGTGACTGTACCACTGAAAACTAGCAGTGGCACTACTGATGTTAATTTCCTTTTTTCTGTGCTGAGCATATGTGTGTTATTATTAATAAAGTTTTTCCCTGGAATGTGGAATGTTTCAATCTCATTCTTCTCATCACACACACCCTGTTTGAAGCATGGGCAGTATTCGGCTATCACAGACTGATTGATGCCTCAGTCTATGTGCTTTGTCATTGCCCATTATATAAACAAACTAAATTTAAGCACTTGGACAGATTTAAAGTGTAAACTGAAATCAATTAATGTTTGCCAGAGAGATGTTCATTATTGAGGTTGTAGTAGTTACCAACAACCACCAGATGGTGCCATGTTTCTATCAAAGTTGTTTCAATTGTAAGTATACGTCAGCAAGTCCCTTTATGTTAGATCAGTCTGAAGTCAAGAGGATAGAATCTTGACCGCTTCATTTAATTCGTCATTTAATTGCCAACCTACTTGGTTGGCAGTGGGTCATTGCATTACAGCCAACAACATAGATGACACGTTAACTATTAATTAAAATTAATTTGTTAAACATGGTGTTTGTTTATAGGTTATATGCGTGATGTAGTGCTAACTAGAGTGAGGACCTTGGTCTCTCAGTGCCCAACCTTTATAGAAAAAACCTGCATTCTACTGCTGTTACCAGTGTGTTGCATTACTGTTCCAAATGCCACATTTTGGACAAAACATAAGCTTTTATGCTCATAGCAAAACCTAATATGCAATATTTTGGATATTTGTATTTTTTTTTTACTTAAATTTCTGCAGAAAAAAGTGCAGCTTTCTTAGGCTGCATAGCTGTCTTTTTTTGCCTCCATACGGGAAATGCTGGTAAAGGAGAAGGAAGTGGCTGTAAAAACAAAGTGGAACCCTTTCATGCTCCACCATATCCGCAATGTCATCTCTCTCTCTCTCTCTCTCTCTCTCTCTCTCTCTCTCTCTCTCTCTCTCTCTCTCTCTCTCTCTCTCTCTCTCTCTCTCTCTCTCTCTCTCTCTCTGCACTGTACCCCATGTCTAAATAGACCATAAGTAGCTTGTGATACTCTGCCTCAATAGCTCCTCTTCTCAAAGCCTCTCTTCACTTCAAATTCAATTCACTGCATTACTGGGCTAATTCACTGAAGCAGCATGGGAGACTTCTTGGAACACAAACCAGCCTGTTCTTTTTTTAAAGCTAAGAACAGCTTCGTGGTATCATTTAGACGTAATTGACCAGTTGACCCACCTTACTGTTGTAGTGTCCCAGATCCGTTTCAAACATGCAGTAGGGCCCCTATTGGGTTTCACCTAATAGTTTAGTTGGCTGCCATTAATGGAATGTATCAGTATGTTGACAATCTTTGTGTCTACTGTACATGGTTGATAAGTGCACCATGTGGCTTGTTACAACACTGAAGTTTTTTCACTTCCTTTTGTAAGTAAGCTGTATGGTGACTGGTTGAGCAGTTTCCCTCTGGATCCTTAGCACTGAGCTGCCCATTCATATTTGGGTGAAGAGAGGTGAATTAATTAAACATTTAAAAAAAACCTTCAAAACTGCTGTGACTCTTGTCTTTGCCTCCAGCTGTTAGAGTGAAAAGCCCCTCTGGCCTGTGAATGGAATGTCTTTTTTTCCCTGGCCACATCACAATATAGTCTGGGTGGTTGTTTACTTAACCAAACACCTCAGCTACGTGGAAATACCACTATTTGGACACGCTGCTCATTTTCTCTTTATCTCACAAAAACGTTTTTTTTTTCCTGGGAAGAGGCCTACTAGTATACTGCAACCTGTGTTTGTATTTGTTGAGGAGGAATTTGAACAGGGGTCAGGTTGGGATTGAGAAATCGGAGAACATTATAGGTTGGTAAGGAATGAATGGAATGCACTCAATTAAGTGTCTATTGTCAATCAAGCCTATAATTTCATTATCCAATTTGAAGCAGCGGACCAAGTTTGGCATTGTTTGCAACACACTGGCGAGCATAATCTGCCTGTTCTTCATCTGTCCTGTTTCTAGCCTCAGTAACAGCCTGGAGCAGCCCAGAACAGTGCAGAGTGTCTCCCTTGCCATTTCTCTTATGAATGCTTCACAAGTCCACCTTTCCACTGCCAGTGGATAGTGGACCATCAACTGACATTATTTGGGGAGGGGGGTCGATTTGCATTACTTTTATTGAATACTACAAGGTGAGATGAGCAATAACTGGTTGTGTCAGGGCTCTACCAGATCACTTGGAGGCTCAATTTGCATGTGTGTGTGTGGGGGGGGGGGGGGGTTGGCACACTCAGGGATGAATTATGACCCCAAGGGCCCCTGGGCCAGACATTAAGTAAGGCCCCCCTCCATAGGTGTTGCTAGTTTACAAATATGTGGGGTTTTAGACCAGATGCTGGAGACCTTATGTTGTTGGGGGTTCAGGAGTTTGTCTTCTGAGAAAATTGGAAAATACAGTTGTAAGAAGTGTGATTTTGACACACCATGAGGATGGACATACAGAGGCTTGGTCTTCAGGGCCCCCTATGATTCTTGGGGCCCTGGGCCTGAGCCCAGTAGGCCCGTGCAGTAATCCGTCCCTGGGGACTCTGGCAGCAGCTGAGCTGATCTGAGCCTCTGCTGTCTGTGTGTCTGACCTGCGATCAGCGTTACACCTCCTGAGGGGCCGCTGACGGACAACAGGTGGGAGGCAAAGGTGGGAGGTTTGAGAATAAATGACACCCAAGACGAAATATGAATAATTAACTTGAAACCCTGCCCCATGATGGTTAATTAATTAATGAACCCCCACCCAGCAACAGTCTCTATTTACCCAGCCACCAGCAGACCTCCACATACCACAGGGGCACAGGATATAGACGGACGCGTAATAAAATGGGGGGGGCAACGTGATATGGGCCATCAACAATTGCCACAGTGTGCAGCTACAAGGTGGGTCTAGTGTTCCATTACCTCCGTTGGCTGCACGCTGATATAATAGGCCAGGGGCTTTGAAGACTCGCTATATCAGCATGGCCGTGGCCATTCCTCAGCTCACACACCCTGAAAGGACTCTATTGTGAAGCACAAGCATCCCGCAGATGAATTTGAGGAATGCAGCAGCACCTTCAATGAAAAATACTTTAAAAAGGCAAAAGGCTACAAACCAAATGTTTTTCTTTCTCTTCTTTTCATTTTTTCCTTGGATAAAATCAGGGTATATGTCTCACCAGAGTGGAATCATGTCTCTATCACAACTTGTGTGTGACATATACTGTAGTGTATCTAAAGAAAAAAAGTGACTACTTTTGCTCACTGACACCATGCTTTTGTGAAGAGTAAGAATTTATGTACATTTTGTGTGTGTGTGACATGTTTCCATCATAAATCAGTTATCCCTTCCTTTTATGGCATAACATAACCCACCCAAAAGCATTTCATATTCTGATATTTCCTGTGTCATGGCAACTGGGTGTATCTATGGAGCACTTCCTAAACATTGCCTCTCTGTATCACACTGGTCACACCCAGCTGGTGTTGTGACGTTTCTGAGTGAATCGATTCTTTTGAATGGCTCCTAGAAGTGATCAATGGGAACCGAATCACAGCTTGGGGAACCACTCTGACGTTTTTTTCCTGTTCATTTTTCATTTGTGCATGTGACCATCACATGAATACTTTAATTTGGGGAAAAACACACAAGTGCCTGTCTCAGAGAGTGGCAGATACAGTAGGAGTACACGGCAATCAGTTGTTGTTTGAAAAAAAAAAAAAAGACCTAGAGGTGGAGTCAAAAATGCTATTTTCTTAACACTGAACGTTCAAAAGAGCCAAAGTTCAAATTAGTTTTTTTGAACGACTCTTTGAAATGAACGAGCCAATATGATCCGGATCCCATCAAAGAGACAAAAACCCATCTCTACACCCAGCAGAAGAGGAGAACAGAGAGAGGAGAGGAGAAGATGATCAAGAGACGTACACAGAGATGAGTGTGAGTAGTCATGGTAGCCTACTAGACATAGCAGCAGACCATGAGGACTGTGTGCTTTTTTGAGGAAGCTCTCTGGACTATGTCTCTCATGCTAAAAACACAGCGTGCCAGGTTATGCCAGTGTGGAACATAGTCATAAAAATGCCCTTTGTGTGTCTGGTGGTGGAACACTCTGTTCCGGATCAGTCCCATCTGTTTTCCATGAGATTTGCATTGTATTGCAAGCTGGGGGGTAGATAATGTAAATACAGTACAAACGTACAAAGGATACTCTGTTCAGTTGAAGTCATAGGCTACCATACGATAGAGTCTTGAATCAAATGTATAATTTTGGATCTAAAATGATCTACTACTTGATCATTGCGATAATTGGGAGGGGGATTGTGAATGATGATCTTTGGACAAATGCTGCACAAAACACACAAACTATATGCAAATTATTGTAACCTAGAAATGTTGAGTCTGCCCAAACCTTTGGACGAGTATTTTTCCTTTGTCCAGATCAGAGACATGCACCATACACCGCTCTGGTCCAAATGATAGGCTACACAACCACCTAACAGGTTCTACATCACCATTCCCATAACATTCTCAAAGACCAGTCACACCCAGGATATGGACTATTTAAAAAACTGAGATCTAGAACTGAGAGACTGAGAAAGAGTTGTTTTCCTCATGCCATTTGCTTACTGAATTCCTAATTACTTTGATTGAATACACACACACACACAGCTTTTATTTTTATTTTATTTTATTTCTTCTTGACCCTTCCTCTGCACACTTGTTTTGCATCGGCCATGCATTTCATTACAAGTGACACGAAAGTGTCTCTATGTACATGACAAATAAATATCCTTGAATCCTTGAATTCTGATTATGCTGCAGGAGGTTCAGCTGGCCACAATAGAGGGCCACTATAACATACTGGTACATTACGTTTACATCTCTATACTGTGTATAATGATAACAACGACATTCTGTTCTATTCTATTCTGTGTTTTTCTATTACTTTACATTACATTTACCTCTTTTTTTAATGATAATACTGTAGCTGACCTTTCCGAATCGATTAATTACGATGACCATTTCCATGTTTATATTCAGTTCATTCTATACCATTGAAGAGATTGTGGGATGTGAATTTTGATATGCAGGGGCCACATTCTAGACGGAGGCGACAGGCTCGAGAATAACTGTTCTAACACCTCTGTCAACTCTGGCACCACTCTGCTGTCCAAATTAGCATCCCAGCCATGGCCGGCCCCTCCATGAACTTCAGCATTATAATGTGAGAGTGATTAGGCGTAGGCCAATAATGCACACCGTCTCACCAGTGGAAGATTGTACTATCATAGTACTACACTAGTATGACAGTACATGCCTTTAGTGATATGTTACGACTTGGTCCTTCCCATTCTGGTAACAGACAATTCATAAAACGGGAAGAGTTTTACTGGATATTGCAAGTAAATCATCAGTACTCTTGTGTCTCACCAAAAGCCGGAGAACTGAGGTGTCGAGTGTCACTGACAACATTGTTTTTCACGGTCTGGAAAGTCTTGGGTATATGTGGCGTTATAAACTTGAAGACATCTGAAAACAATAGGAGAGATTACACTGAGGGTAAAACCCACTTAGAGGAAAATGAATGTGTCATGAAGTCTGGTTGTGCAGTTATTTGAGTACCAAAAGGTTATGTTGAAAGTGAGGATACTTTATGAGGAGTTGTACTCAATAAAGTGGCCATTGATATGTGATGACTGTGTGACTATATTGATCTCATTACAGGTCACTTTGCCCAGCCCTAACATGAATGACCTATCACAGATGTTAAAAATTGATTCTGAGGTGACATACTGCAGTTTTAGTTCCATAATTTCAGAATATGTATGAAGTCCAAACTAAAATCAACAAAGATGTTTGAAAATATTTCATGCAAAGTCAGCATCCTATGGAATGTCATCCAACGTTTGTCAACCACACCAGCCATATAACATAGGCCTACAGGCTGCCTTCATGTTGCTTCGTATAACATAAAATGGTATCTCAAAATCAATCCTTAACCCCACAATGTGAACATGAAGACAATGAGGATTTATTCCAGGGGAGCCTGTGTGCTCGTTGTCTCGGTCCCCTGGCCTTGGCCCCCTTGTTTGGCCGACCTTTGGCAGATATCCCTGGGCAGATGATCGAGACGGAGGCTGCTGGGGCCGGGAGGGGAGAAGAAAGGCTCTTTGTTGGAGCGAGGTCCATGTGCCCGGGCAGGTTTGGGCACTGCACGGACGCTGAGTGATGTGGTTTGTCTCTCAGCGCGACTCGCCGGTCCTCTGGCACGGTTTCCTTCCTCCCGAGGCCCACAAAGCCTCAGTCCCAGGCCACAATAGGGGACGCAGTGACAACTGTAGTAGGCTCCGATGGCCAGACCATCATCTGTGTGGGGCCCATGATTATTTTAAAGCAATGGTGTTCCATCTGACTGGGTGCATCCAAGTGAGAGATACACACACATGCTAATCAAAATGCTTTTGTTTAAGTGTTGACAGAAAAGTGGTGCAAAAAACTTGTTAGAGTGAACACATTAATTTTAACGAACCACTGTGGTCTGTTTTTAGTTAAAGTATTGTATAGATATAATTCACTTCCTTGCATTTAAAGAACCATACATAGTATTTCTTTAGTAAAGGAATAGAACAAAACATTACAACTGGGATGGTCATTTCACCACCAATAGGCCTAATAGTAGACACAGTACGTGCATATTTGCATTTTAAAACTTTTCTGATTTACAACAGTTTTATTAGAAATGTACGATTTTATCTACTGCCTATAGGGGGTGAATCAACACTTCACAGGATTTAATCTTTGTTGCAGTACCAATTTTGGCCACAAAACTACATGTACATCAGACCCTTAAAATACAGTGTAAACACACAGCATATTTTCCCCAGGACAGGTTATGTTCATCAGCTTACACTACATGACACATCATTTTTCCAAACTGTTGTGTGTGGGAGTTGCATGCGCTTTTCTCACTTTCTGCTTCACCAGGTGCGCCTTGTGCTCACTGCTGTCTGTGAGCAGCAAAAAATGAAGACTGCAACACACCCAGAGACAAACTGTTACTTGTGTTTGGAGTTGACATTGACGGGCGACCATGAAACCCACATCCGGGACAAGGCATGCAGGAGTCTAAAACCAACACGGCGTAGAGTGCGATACAACAGACTCCCTTCACACAGACCCTTCCAAGAGTCCCCAGACTGCTGCTGCAGTGGCCCCCCGTGTGTGCTGGCCAGAGCAGGCCAATCGACCGCAGTACAGCACGTTAGTCTCCTCACAGAGAACAGGCCCCCCCAGGGCACATGACGTCACTGCATGACGTAAGCGGCACGGACGGAAAACGTGCTGGCCTCTGGCTCCTTCTAGTCCACTCACTCACTGTGGACTTGTTTAAGGAGCTGGTTAGTCTGAAATCTTTTAACACACTCTTGTAGGGACTGTAATGGTTATTAGTGTATTTAAATGTTTGGAATACAGTAACAGACAGCTCTTATGTTTCACTGTCAACCTCTGTTGGCGGGACTAAATTACTGACTGCCACAAAGTTCTGTGATGTCACACACACACACACACACACACACACACACACACACACACACACACACACACACACACACACACACACACACACACACACACACACACACACACACACACACACACACACACTGGCAAACTGGGAGAACAGGTCTTGTGCGGCTGTTAAAATTATGTAAACTGAAGCATTTGAAACTATGACTGGAAAAACACAGGAGGCTGAATGACTTAATTCATACAAACAGTGCACTTATTCATTTGAGTGCAAAAAGAGATGGGACCCTCATGCCAAATAGCTCACAGCTCTTACTTTCCCTGACTGCAGGTCTGGCTTAGATGGACACACATGCCACTCTGATTGGTCCATTACGGAGCAGACAAAAAAGAACTAATAAACACTTTTCATAGACAACGCACACACAAAAACAGGACATAACTTCACAGAACACATAACAGGACATAACACCTTTTGCTTACTGCTTTTCTAGTGAGACATGCTGACGTGAAATGAGTTTTGTACGTTGTAAGTACTAGGGCTGGGTGTTTTGCTTCACAATTGTGATGACAGGCAGGGTGACATGCCCAAACAGTCTGGGTATACAAACACTTGGCCTGAACAAAAGTCAAGAGCAAACAATACTACTTCAACCTTGGTAAACCGTCTCTTATCCACAATCTCTGATTCACCTGGAAACTGAGAGTGAATGTTTCAATGCCGATTTGCAGGGCAGTTGTGTAGTGTCAATGATAAAGGACTTCCTGATAAACCCATGGTGAGGTGTGACTTTCTTTGAGTTTGGATTGAAATTATTGTCAACTTCCTCTGTAAGTTCCTTCAATTGTGCACAAAAACAACGCACAATGTGTTTCCTGGACCTGTTTGGCTAACGACAGACCATCAGTTAGTTATAAATACAGCCATGATACCCCTCACAGGCAATGTCAGCCACAGAGCGGCCAAACACCCCGGCTCAGCTGGCTACAGTTTATACATTTCTTGTGCTGATACGGTAATTATAAGTGGGGGATGGGCAGGGAAGAGGCTGCCCCGCTCTGTGAAATGTTTGGCATCTACATAATAGTCCATGCGGTCAGCTCTCAAAATAAGGCCACCAACAGAGAAAGTTCACACGCATCCATATGTCGACGTCTGTGGTTCCATGACTGTATATGTACTGCACACAACCATACACAGTGGCCTATGACATACACCCATACACTGTGATCCACAACATGGGGATATTTCAGAAACATATGACGCATATTTTCCAAGAATGACAGTACAGTAAGAATGTCTCCTAGCAACAAAAATGGTGCACCTTTCAAACTCTTAGGTAACCCACTTCAGTAACACAGAATGACCAACTACAACTGAGTACAAAAGCAATTTGAAATGAACCTTTGGTCCTTGGTCCACAACAGCATTAACAGTTAACCAAAGCCTTGACAATGTCTTGTTGTTAACACACTATTGTTAGTTTAATATCAGTCATGCAGCACAAGAGGCCTACCACGAGGCAGACTTCCCGGTGGGTTGGTATGACAATGCAGTCACACGTGTGGAGAAGAGAAGCCACTACTTAGGTTAACTCCACTCTTGCTGACATACTGATCTAGATCCTCGGCAGCTAACTTTAATTTGCTTAAAGCAAAGCAAAAGTGAGCACATTATATGTGCAGTACATGTCTGTTTATCCACACTTCTGTTTATGACTACTTGTTATAAATCTTAATGTACTTATGATTACTTTTCATGTTGTTTGACATTTTAAAGCATTTTTGTACCACAGATGGTTTAAAATCACTAGAAAGCTTTCAATGAGAAAGACTATCACTACTGTATATGCAACAAGGTCACTGGGATTTGCACTCAACTGTCAATCACCACTGGAGAGAGTGTGTGTCCCATTTTTATAAGAATGTACACAACAGGCATGTGGGCAGTGCCTCTTTTCCCACTTAGTCACTGAGAGCAGCAATGACATAATCATACATTTCACTTGGTCACAATGTCGAAATGCTTTATTAAGACATACATAAATACCAAAATAAATATAGCACACTTTCACAACAGCAAAATTCAGCTGCTGCAGAGAGTATTACAGAAGACTGATTGTCTCAAGAATGTTCAAGTGTACCAAAATCTAGGCTCTCCAGTTAATCATCACTTTCAGAGAGACCGCAATACAATCATATTGTAACTATCTGCATCTGCTGTTCATAGCATGTGTCTTTCACTTCCTGCATAAAGGCACAGTATATTCACCAAGCCAAGCTTCCTCACTTTGAAGAAAAAAAAGAGGTAGAAGAATTGTCTATTGTCGGTGTGTTATTGCCACGTGTTGTTAGCTGTTTTAGCGTATTTAAAATTTGTATCTAACTTACAAGGCACATGGTGCGTTTCCTCTCAGTAACTGCTGACAATGTTGTGTTAGCTGTCAAAACAGGATCAAGCAGCCATTTCAGACGGTAACAGCAGAATGACACTTCCAGTATTAGATATGGCTAGTGAATAATATTGCAGTTAAGTGGTGTCACTATTAACAGTACATCAGTCTCAAATTCTCCAAAAAGAAAACTTGGATATATATAAAAAAGCACATACCCCCAACAAGAACATGTTCTCATTTCAGTCTTGTTTTAAGACAGCACTTTTTGTAAGTTGCTTTCTCTTCTCCTCGAGCTTCTCTTCCAGACACTTGATGAGGATAGGATCCACCTTGGGGTCGAACTTATTGGCGAACCAGTGTCCATAGTTGAGGAGCCAGCGCAGCTCAGCGGCGCCGTAGATGCACACACTGCGCATGTGAGTGCCGCTGCAGGAGGGGTAGAGGTTGCCCTCCAGGTAGCTCCACTTGACCAGGCGTGTCTTGCTCATCAGGTCTGTCACATCGGGCTGCGACCGGAGGATGGCCCCGGGCGCTCCGGGCACGCGCACCAGTGAGGCCCAGAAGTGCTCGTCTGGGGAGTAGGTGTCAGCTGACCAGGCCAGGAAGTCCAGGGCCAGCTGGCTGCTCATGGCGTAGCTGACGAACTCCCGGGACAGCACAAAGTAGGCGCTGCCGATGAACATCTCGATGCCGTGGGGAGGAGGCTCTTTGGGCCGCGACGTCTTGACGGGGATCTTCTGGTACTCGTAAGGCATGTCCTTGAGCTCGTGCTGGAACTGAAAGCGCTTCTTTTTCAGCTCGCTGGGCCGGCTGGTCTCCAGCATATGCGCCCCGTCCAGCTTCTTCAGCTCCGCCACGAGCTCGTAATTAGACTTCAATGGGAAGTCTTGTCCGCACAGATTGATGGCATACCTCCACCGCACGTCAGATCTCAACAGGTCCGACAGGCAGTTCAGGTCGGCCTTTAAGCGGGTCACATGGGCGTACTGCACCGACTCCAATTTGCTGGCCACGAAGACGTTGGGAAAGCACTTCACCAGGCCGTTCACAGCAGCAATGAAGGACTTGGAGGCCTTCTGGTCATAGTGGATGCAGTAGACGTTGTGGGGAGCGTAGATGGCCCGCAGGATTCTCTCCACCATAGGTATGTTCTTGTGCACCACCAGGGAGTAGGCCAGAGGGAAGTCCCTCTCCTCCTGGGTGGGGATGACTTCATTGTACCCCCTGACCTCAAGGTACCTCTGGCAGTCGGCCGTCAACTTGGCAATGCTGTCATCTTCCAAGTCCACTATGGCTTTCCGCCTGATTTCCAAAGACTTGCCGATTTCAACCGGGTCGAGGTTGTAGATGGCCGTGCAGTCGATGTCCGGCTTGTCTGCGTGGGCATTGAAGGGGACGGAGGTAATTCCATAGGGCTCCACGTAAAAGGTGTTTTTCTCCACCACCTTGATGTGGACGAGCTTCAGCACGCACACAATCAGTATGGTGAAGCATAAAAACAGGCACTTATTTTTCAACTTCTTTAGGAGAGGACATCTTCTTACCATTCTGCGGAAAGACAATGGTACACACATTAGTATTTGGACTTGTAGGTTAGAACAGGACAATGTTGCAAGAACATCCTTCTAAAATACTGTACGCTGTAGCAAAGGCAGTTCATTCAACTCTGAGAATATACTGTATGGTCCCAATCCAACTCTTTAAACTCAACTCTAGAGGTGAATTTAACACAGTTTTGGAGCATTTATGACTTTGCAGAGTTAATTCAACAGTGCATTTTTAAAAACTGTATAGTGCAAATAACTGATGAATGTGCAGTTATCTCTGAGAATCTGTTCTCTGTCAACCATGCAGGCTATGGTAGTCAAGTAATATGCAACTGAACTTCCTTTTAGAGTGTGAGTGATGAAAGGTGAAATGTCTTCCAAGCTCAAAAAGAATTCCAGTTGCTTACGAATTGGATTTCTCATAAACTGATTTATCGCAATATACCTATTCGCCTATTATAAACTGTTAATTCAGTTTATGAGCACTTCAATAAACCGGTTACTACAAAAACCTGATTAGAAACTATATAATGATGTGCATATAAAGAGGCTTTATTCACCATAAATCCAAATTCATAATCAAAGTAGGCTACTTTACAGCCCTAGCACAATTTGCAATGCAAACGTCAAATAGGTGAGCAACGACTTTACAGAGGGTTTTATATGCCTACTAGATAATTAACACCAGAAACTCCAAACAATCAGATGCTTACCTTGCACCGTTACACTGTCTGAAAGTTTTTCACATGCCATTAAAAAGGTGTATCTCGCCGTCAGACAACCTGAGGATACAAACAGATTTCAGATAGGCATTTATTTTCACAATGGCTTGAGATCATTTGCAGTTTTACAAAGCGTTTTTTTTTTACATTTTAACGCTTTGCGAGTGCATTTGGAAATACAACGCATACACATCAAAACGTGAACATCCAAATTCACATTACACGCAACGAAAATGAACCGCTCAAAAATATCATCGGCGCATGGCGCACCGCGTAAAGAAACGGTAGAATACACACTATGCCTGAGTGTAAGGCATTCAGTTCATTTCATAAAGATGCCGCAAAGCCAGCGCCATCGTATCGGAAAGTTGTACAGTACAGTGGTAACAATGTTTCAGACTACAAATTATCACCACCCGAAAAAGCAACAAGACACAAGAACGACAACAACGCTTATGGAAAGAGATAAAAGGAAACATGGTGAGGGAAAAAAATAAGTTACTTACGCACGGCATGTCCGAACCCATGACTTGACCCACTCCCAGTGGCAGCAAGTTGACAAACTATGGGCTGGAGGTGGTAGAACTAGGTAGTGACTTCGCAGAGGTAGGAGTGGCAGTATCTCAGTCTGACGAACGGCGTCCTCCTCCCACTCTCTCACGTTTACTACACAAGTCAAGTGCGCTAGTTGAGTTTCTGAAGAGCGCTATTCTTCTAATACGATGAAAGAAGCTGCCCCTTCCAACCAATTTCTTCTCCATTTAAATATGCGATCATTTTTTTCTCTCTCTCTTTATTTAAACACGAGATGTAACAAAACATTTTCTTATCATGGAAGCTTAAGTAGGCTACTATGTTGGAGCAGCGTGAGTAAATGTTTAAATAATCAAATCACAAGCAAGGGTTTGTAATTACAAAAAAGGTTTATTTTAAAGATCACGGTGTATCACACAGGATGTTGCACTCATGTCAATATTGATGTGAGAACCTTTCTTTTCGGAAGTAAAATCAACCCCAGAATGCTGATGTAAAGTCCAAAGGTGAGGATGAAGTAGGCCTATACATTAACCAATAAGCACAGCTAAACTAATGCTACCTGAAAACCTCCACTCCAGTCGTCACTCTGGGTTATACTCTCCCAGAGATGCTCAATGATGTGTGTTGGCGCAAACTCATCGTTGCCAATAAGTTGGATAGATTTCAGCTCCATGAAACCAGTCTTTGTGCTTCTCTTGATATCTGTGGTCAGAGTGGAACAAGGTGAAAAGTTATTCTCTAAGCAGTGTATTTGCATACTGAATTCAAACAGAAATACCAGTCATTTCAGTAAGTGTGACAAGGGAAGCTGATGGAGTAAGATATTAGAGTGACGCACCGTTTGTTTCTGTTTCTGTATGTGGGAGGTCAGCTGAAGTTGCACTTCTGGCAGTTCCTGTGTCATCTGCACTCTGGAGATAAGCACCGACGGGCCTAGACCTGTAGGCTATCTAATCACCCCCAAAAACACAAAAAGTAATGCCATTAATTGTGAAAAGTTGATTAGTATAATGTAATTAATCACATTTTCATTAATTACACTTCATTAATGCTTTTAATGATTTTATGATGTTACTGATTAATAATGAATGATATTAATCATTAATGATTGTCTTAATGTTACTACTAGTAATGGTCTATTTTCTAATCCCAGGAAAGGTGGCATCCGTGAGGTGGGTATGCGGACAGATCTTCAATGCCAAATAATTGATGAGTGTCAATTTAAAACTTGGCACGCATCCTGCATTTGGCTTTGACGTGATCAGTTTGGTAAGTCTGGGGTGACGGGAGGGGTTGAGCTGTTTGCGTGACTATCTCTAAATAATTAATTCCTAAAAAGCGCTCCTTTGCACCGTGCGCCCTCTCCAACACTGACAGCATCAGCTGAAGTTGAAGAACTGGTACATCAAAGCACACTCTACGTAGTGTTTCAACCACAATGGCCTTTTCACTTCCGCATGCCCTTTTCAATGACTCATTCAACTGTGAAAATGCCAACTTTTGATTTTTCCCAACCTTAAAATAGCAGCCCTGTCCACATGGACAGCTACAACACAGCTGGATCAGTCTTATCTGACAAAAATATGATCTGCACAGACAGAGACGGTATATACTGTGTGCACTTAAAAATAAGGTAACCTTTTCCCGTGCATATGCTGAGGACGCGGCAGCAGCAGCGGTGTTGGCCGGGGCGGGCTGAAGCCCCTGCTCAGGGCTGATGGCTCCTTGGCCCAGGCCGTCTCTGATGGAGCCGTCATACAGGAGAGACGCCCGGTGGCTGGAATCCTGGAGGGGAGAGGCCACAAGAACCGTCAAACCACTCCTAGATGGCACACCCATTTTGCACATTAGATCAGAATACATTTATCATGACACTTTTATCCAAAGTGAGTTACAGTACCAGTTTTGGTACAGGGTACACTAGGGTAATGTTCTACAGGGGTAATGTGGAGTGAGGTGCCTTGGTCAAGGACACTTAAATGCCACGGATGGAATGGGATTCGAACCGGCAACCGTGCAATTTCAAGGCCAACGTCTAACCCATTAGGCCTGGGTGGCCCAAAGTTCACACCACCTCCTCAATGTTGACAGGCACCAGTTCAGTCTACCGGGCAGCCATGGACCACACCAGTTTGAACAGTATACAGGGCTTTTTCTGAACAGGGAAATAGGGGCGCTCCACCCTCATACCTCCGCGGGTGCACCCTCATACTTCTTTTTTTGTATAAGCTTATATAAATTACTTTTTTGAGCGCCCCAAGTAAATTTCTCAGTCACGGGGGCCGCAACCTGCCATGATGCTCCCTCATGCCAAAAATTCCTAGAAAAGGTATATATGTGAGCAGGGCCAAGGATGGATTACCTGCACAGGGGCCCTAGAGCCAGGGAGGCCCTGAAGACCAAACCTCTATATTTCCTTTGTCATACTGCGTTAACATTTGAGCAACACTTTTGACAACCCCCCAACATCATAGGTTGTCTAAAATCTGCCCTACAACACTGAATCCTTTGTACAGTGAGCTATACTCATTGTATGGGGGCCTTGAGTGGGGCCTTTCTTGTTGTCTGGCCCTGGAAAGCTTAAAACGCCTTTTAAAGACCAGGTTTTGTTTCATTTTATTAATCTGCCCTGTGTTTTAGAAGTTTTTATTTATCCTCTTTCTTTTATCTCCTTTTAATACTTAGTATACTTATTTCCTACACTTTTATTGTATTGGTTTTTATTCTATTTTATTTTGTTGCCATGTTTATACACTTTCTATGTGTGTGCTTTTTGTTATTACATACTTATTATTACATACTAAACTGTAAGGCACTTTCTGACTGTATTGTCGGTGAAAAGCACAATACAAATACATTTGACTTACTTGTGTCATGAGAGCAGGTAGTTGGTTGTTCTCCTTATGAGTTTGTGTGTCTGAGGCGACATCCATCTGGACTTCAGCGCTCATGTCTTCAGAATCATGACTGGGCTTGACAGTGGTCAAAAACCTGCCCATGACACCTCCAGCGTCTTGTTTTGGGTTAGAGCTGGTGGACTTCACATGGCTCTTCTTAACATTTGATGTCACCAGTTTGAGTTGTGAAGGAGCAGCAACACCAACAGCAGCTCTGGCTCTGGGCGCAGCAGTTGCATGGTGATGGTGATGATGGGATGAAGCGCCCGTCTGGCCCAGTGCTGCAGCTAGTGGGTTGACGGGGGGCTCCAGGTCAGGAAGACTCATTGGAGAGCCACACGGGGAGCTGGGAGATGGGGAAGGATTAGGGCCGGGAGCAGAGCTGGGAGATGGGGAAGGTTTAGGGCCGGGAGCAGGCGGTGGTTGGTTGGTGATCTCAGGTGCCCGCAGTTTGGAGAGATCAATGAAGGCAAAGCTCTGTCCACCGTGGCTGACCAGAATAATGCCAGACTGGCCCTGTTGCAGAGCAGTGGGCAACGGCAGGGTGAGCACTTGAGCGGGTGTCGTGGTGGACTCTGTACATGAGCCTGAAAGAGCAGTTGCGGCCACAACGTTGGTGGTTTGGCACGTGTCCATTTTGCCTTGTTCTGTGAATGTCAATGCCGTGTGACTGGTGACACCTTTGTGTGTGGAAGGCTCCTTTGTGGCTTGCCTGTGAACAGCAGACGGGGCAGAGCGGCTTTCTGGCCACGCTGTGGCACGCTCGACAGCAACGGCGTCGGCCCTCTTGTGACTGCTGACGGGAGTTTTCGAATGTTTGGATGCTGACAGTGCTTGGCTCTTTTGGGTGTGAATTCTGAGTTTGAGCTCGCTCTGCTTTTGCAGAAGGCCCAGCAGGAGTTTCTGACGGGAGGCCAAAGATGTGAGGCTTTCTCTCAGCTTGCCCTGTTGAAAAGAGTCAGGAGCCAACCTGCATCAAAAGGAGAATCAGGGTTACTGTCGGCAGCAGTACAAACAAGGGATTTGGTGCTTGTCAGTGGTCTCTCCAGCTAAATAAGCACGACAAATAAAAGTATGAAAAACAAACGCTAAAATATCTTATACGTTAGAGTTTATGTGGAAGACGCTGATGTGCAAAGGCACACAGCATACAAACTTTAGGGTAGTTTATCGAACAAGAGAACAGAGAGAAAATGTCACGGCTATGAGATCAAAATACACTGATGAACTGAAAACCCATTCAAAACTCAACTTGTGTAAACCCAAGCAGCCATACAGCAGAGGAGTAGCAACAATCCCCTAACCTATTGTTTTACACTCATGATTTTGTCATTAACAATAAAATAACCGAGAAAAGCACACCCCAACCCTATCACACAAACCCATCCCTAACCCTAACCCGTCACATGGCTTAAAATGTCAAAACATGTGTGTAACATGTTTCAAGTGGTTCAAACTGGCATGCAATTTACACGTCATGTCATAACGCCATGAGGAGGTGGTGTAAAGATGTAGAATGAGTGTTTTGTATTCTTCCATGTTCCATGCCGTATAGTGCTGTTACTTAATAATGAATTCAAAGCATGCTCCACCCTACGTGTGTCTAGTGCGCTATACCTATACCTGTACTTCTTTGTGAGGTCATCTTTAGCTGCCTGTTGCTTAGTAAGCACTTCAGTCAGCCTGCTCTGCATTTCAAACAATTCGTCCCGGTATTTCTCTGCAAACAAACAAAAAAAGATAGAAACAAACCTGGTTGGATATTAAGTCATCTATTATTGAGGTTAGCAATCCTATACTTTAAAGGGCTCGCCTGTGTCTCGTCTAGTTTGCGTTCTTCACGGAAGGAAGCCACACCTCATTTCACTCAATTAATTCAATGCTCTCAGTTACTGCAATATGTGGTCGAACTGCTAGATGTGGTCTACTGTGCCTGTGCCTGAATGCATGGATGACCAACCCTGCCATTGAGAATCCAACAACCACTCTGGAAAACCTCTGTTGCACAGTGAGATGCATGCTTGTATGAATTGTACTTTACGAATAAAGATGTTCTTTCTGTATGCCTAACAACAATATGGCAGACAAAAAGGCTGAACGAATGTGAGTTTTTCCCCATGAGAGTTTGTGAAAAAGACAAAAAAATGAGCACAATTCTTTTTCCTTTCAAATGTGCTTGGCTCCTCAGGCCAAGGCACAGTGTGTACCGATCTGTCAGCCGACAAAATCTGTGTCACAATGCTTTCCATTTGCATGTCAACTTGGAAGTTTGGCAATAGTCCCTCCTTCCCTATTTTGTGTTTTGTAAATGTTTCCCAGTTGAAATTACACATATGAAGCGCCAGAGCTATACTTGTGAGGTAAAGTGTTAGCATCCCTTTGACCCAATTATAGCCCTCTTTATGCATGTGCTTATCCACCTTTGTGTTGTGAGTTATGTAACTCCCAGGCCGACAGATCCTTCTGCTTTCTTTCAATGTCCTCCAGCACTGACATGATGTCCGAGTGAGCATTAGGAGTCTTGCTGGGGCCAACCTGCACAATTACACAAATGAACAACACACAAATGAAAATCAGTTCCCTAAATATCCCTCCACTGTCTCTGGGACCTTCTAAATGGACAGCTTTCCCGTAAATGCATCCTAAATTGCACTCACAGAACTGCAGCTGTAGCAGAGATAAGCTTGGTTATACGGTTCGGAGTAGTTCTGCATTGTGTACACGGGACGGGAGCTCCGCTGCACTGCACTCACTTTACTTCCCATTGTGTTGGCTGTGCCTGGCTCGCAGCCCCTGGGGTCTTTCCAGTCCCTTTGGTCAATCGCTGGCCGCTTCTCAGGGCTCTTGGACACAGACAGGCTTGGTTTCATCTGCTTGATGGCCTCTAAAACATGGACGAATCTTATTCATTTTACGGTGGAGTGCATGTCATTTCAGTTGTTAATTTTCTAAATGTATGCTGACCATTCACAATTTTTTCTTTCATAAATATTTAATAATACCTTATATGTGTATAAGTATGAACATATATGTGTATGGGTCTATCCAAAGTACAGTAAGTTTGGCAGATCCACCTACTTCATGTATGAAAAGTGTACATTTACAAGTCATAATGAATACTATTTATCACCAGCGATGATGGTGGTAAATATTCATCAAAAACATTTGTGAATTGGAAGCATGAATTCTGGAAAGTAACTATCGAGAAAGTACAAACTCCACCTCAAAAGGCTACAAATAAACAACAAACCACAAATAAACCAAGGATCTAAGACCTGTGGCTAAAAATGTAGGCCATCACCACAACACTACCAGTACACTTATGTGGTAGAGCAGCATGTCTAACCACTTGCAACTTCCTCTTGATGTGCAGATACTAATCCACTCAGGGTAAACATCCCTGTCCCCTATGTAAAGTAGGGTAGTGGAGATGATGGAATGATGATAAAGACCAGGCATTCTACCATCTCTCTACAGAGGGCTCAGACAGAGGCCTGTGTGTGTTACAGGAAGAGCAAGAACTCTTACATGTTTTTGGGGTCGGACAGTATTTTATACTGGTGTATGCTGGAATGACTGACTGCATGCTGCTTCATAGTTCTGGTTCCCAGCAGATAACACTCCTATGACCTTAGTTTTGTTGAAGCCTTATTGTAATTCAAAGGGAAGGCCAGTGCTTAGTTTTGCAAGTGTTTGTGCTTAATGATTCATGTTTTATAAAGTGGAATGATGCAATTCACTACTGGCTACACTTGTATAGCTAAGAATGTGACAAATACACTTAAAGCTTGGCCCTCGAGATTTATGATCTAGGGTCTCTTAATCGAACAAATGGGTGTTGTGGTGCTGTTCTGTGCAAGTGTAACTGAAGAATCAAACCAAAGTGATGAGCTTCCGTACTTAAGCGATGACTCAAACCAGTCTCTCTACTACAATCACCTTGAGCAGGCTGGCGAGGCTTCAGCACTGGTGCCACAGTTGGCTTTGGCTTGCAGGTCGACAGCAGTGCTTTGACATCTTCGTGCCACGCCATGTCCCATGCGTTGTTCCCCTCGGCGTTTCTGTCATTTGGGTTGGCTCCATTCAGGAGTAGAAGCTCGATGACCTGTTACAGTACATACATACAAACAAGAGCAATCAGAGATAGCAATCTGGTCAGCATTAGATACATGTGGTGTGTGTGTGTGTGTGTGTGTGTGTGTGTGTGTGTGTGTGTGTGTGTGTGTGTGTGTGTGTGTGTGTGTGTGTGTGTATTGTCCTCTGCAGACAAACCGAAAAACACTGCGGGTGGACACACAAACAGACCAGCCAAACAAGCCAAAGGGGAGGTAACAACCACTGACTAATAACGGTAACAACTCATATTGACTGAGGGCCAAAATCAAAAGCTGGAACGAAGTCGTGGGCAAAATTTAAAAAAAAAAAAAAAGACTCAGTGGGTCAGATTTGGCATCACCACATCCCTGTCAGACAGTCGTGTATAATCATTTCTGGATGGCGAAGAGCAAGACATCTCTGCAATGTAGGAGTTATTTGGACGTTCTAGTAAACTGGTTATTCTGGTTAAGATACAGTTTTATTTACAGTACCCTGGAAAGAGAGTTGAAGCGTGAAATCTCACACATCTCATAGTTGCAAAACCGACACACACACACACACTCACCAGTCACACACAGAACCTAAACACATCTCTTCATAAAGATAAAAGATGAGACTTATGAAACAACTTTTAACAGTAGACTTTTAACTGTGTGTGTGTGTGTGTGTGAGTGTGTGTGTGTGTGTGTGTGTGTGTGTGTGTGTGTGTGTGTGTGTGTGTGTGTGTGTGTGTGTGTGTGTGTGTGTGTGTGTGTGTGGCCTGGGTTGACATTAGATTGTATGTATTGGGTTGGGGGGATTTCAGAGGACTTTGTCCCGGGACCAGCCCAAGGTGTAAGGGGCTATGCACTCTGTTATCCAAAGGAGTTAGATTGTAAGCAACTTCATGTTCTACCATGTTATCAGTTCCTAAGCGCATACTGTAAGGCACCTTTTTCTGCAGACATTTTATTACGTTTGAATATTATGCTTTCCCCACATGTACGTACATGCACACACACATGCACAAACACACACGCACACGTACGCACGCACGCACACACACACACACAATTCAAGGGAAAAGATTATTCTAGTGCACAGAGAAATTACTCTTTGTACTCTTTTGTTTACTTTTAGTACTAATAGAAATACTCTTTTTACATTAAAATCCTGTGCTGTAATGTCATGAAACTAGACTCTTTACTTCTGTGAACGCTGTTCTGTGAGCGTTCTCCAAGCCATTCTGCCTATGAACATGTAAACAGCAAAAGTGAATGACTAAGCATGTAAGAATGTAATAACATGCCTTAGGGAAAGTAGCCATTCAATTGTTTCATCACAGTTTGGACATGAAGACACCATCAATCCAAGTCAGTTCCAAAGACACAGGGCAACACCTATTTGCAGTTCAGCATCTGTTGAGCGGGTTCCGGTTGGGTTGCCGTTTATCAGATGTACTTAGTTGGCCAGTTATTGATAGTGTGGGTGGGGCACTGGTGCAGGTGAAACAGGGACAGTGGAAACAGTGGCAGTTCCTCGTACTATTAATCACCTTGTAAGTTTCTTTTTCATAGGCAGTTTCAGCAGCTCAACAGTATGATATACGAATATACATATTTTTAGTATTTTTGTATTTATATTTTATATGGGCAGTGACAGTACCTTGTACCATCCATCAATATACACGTATATGAATCATTTTACAAGTTCCATGTATTTCTTTCTTATATGGGCAGTGACAGTACCTTGTATCAGCCCGACAATGAGCAATTTTGTACATTTCATGTATGAGTGATTCTACGATTCGACTGCCCTTTTAAGTCCATGGATTTTATTTGCCAATTCCACTATTAACTGCATCCAATGATGGTTTGGACATTAGCACACATTTATCTTTCATATAATACAGAAAGTGTAGACATGGCATTATTTCAATCAGCAAGAATCAATATTTAATACTGGTTTTGGGCGTTTTCATGCCGTCCTGTTTTCCAAATACCAGATTCAGTCTTCATATTAGCATGTAAAGAAACTTGTTTTGCCCAAGACCAAGACGATTGCAAATGTTGATTCACAGTAATCATCACAATATGACAAAACTGTCAGAAAGACCACTGTCCTTTCCATTATACATGAAATTTGCCATTTTGTGTGTGTCCACGAAAACTGTGTTAACCGTGTCACGGTCTGAAACCCCCTCCATAAATCAGTAATGGTTTGGTCTTAGGCCATACGAATAACATCACGTGATGTCATAACCTCTTTGGCAGGATATGGGAAGACTTTTTGGTAAGTTTTGAGCTCCATCCTTCCATAATTTAATCCATTCTTTTTCATGTTCTCACAGCGGGAAAATTGCCTGTCAACTGTGTTATCAACATATTCATAATAATCTGAATTAGAAATCACATGTAAAACACAGATAAAGCATACAAATACATACATTTGATGAAGGTGTTGTGGTGGAACTTCTGAGGTCCTCAGTTAGCACATTAACACCATAAAAATGGCTGAAATGTCAAGCCTTGTTACCGTCAATGGTGTTACAATTAGCTATGACAGTTGAGGAGGAGTATGTTTTTGCCAATTTATCTACATATTGACAGACAAACAAACAAAATAATTTGTGTTCTAGGTTTGTCTGCTCTGTTTTTTCTCCTAAAAAAGTGCCGATTTGTTCCCCTGCACTGTTGACCGTAACACAGTTGAGTAACATGGTTGACTGTTTTGAAAGTGTTTTTGTGCTGTTGATCCCTTATGTGTTGGAAAAATCCTATGAACAGACACTAGGGATTATCTCTGGAGAAGGAAGTCTTGTGTAAGGAGGGTGACTAAATTCAAATCAGACGTTAAAGGGATTTATAATGAAAAATGTGTCAGTGTGTATCACAGTGAAACATAAAATCCTACTTATGAAGCTCAACAATCACATTTTCTATATCAGTTGCACAGATTAATGATATCATTATTGCTAAGGGACATAAGCACTTTCAAACGTATGTTGTTTCAACTCTGTAGTATTTTTATATATGTTTGAAATGACATAGTAAGCTATTTGTCCATAACACTGTTGACAAAATAATCAAGCTAATGTTCGCTTTCATTAGAGTATTTATCAAATGATTTCAGATTAAGCTTGGCAATTTATTTGTTTGGAAATATACATTATGTAAACATCTAGGTCATTTAGTTGAAAAAAAATACTGATAATTGACATTTTGCTTTTGGCAAAAGCGCAGGCGAATCGTAGAATCACTTGTATGGTGTAAATAGTATACTGTATTTTTCATACTTTTGTCATGCGTACCTCGTACCAGCCTGACACCATGGCATCGTGTAAGGGCGTGATTCCCTGGGGGCCCCGGCAGTTGATGTTGGCCCCGGCACACAGCAACTCCTCCACTACCGCCGAGAAGCCTGAGGCACAGGCCTCATGCAGTGCAGTCCACCCTGCCACACAAACACAATCGGCAAGAAGGGTTGCCAGATGGGATTGATGACTTCCAGCCCAATAAATGCTCAAAAAAAGAAATATGGAGGCACCAAATCCTGCCTAATTTGAAATGAATTCTATGAATTCCGATTGGCATACATCGACAGAAAAACCAACCCAAAGTGTGTGCATTTTTAGATAACCCTAAACATTCCCAATGGGCGGGAAACCACCCAATCTGGCAACCCTGCACAGCAACACACAGGGCACACAACACATGGCAAAAACAGCAACAATCAATGCTAATGTGTAACAGCTGACCTGCCAACACACAAACCAACTTAAAGCTCTAATGTTTGAATTTGAGGGAGAAAAAGCTGAAATAGTTTGGCTTGGAAGAAGGACAACAGTGTTTCGTATTTACTGTTTTGACAGTAAATAAGGTGGCTGTCCGTCTGGGGAGGCAAGGCTACAGATCTGGCTACAAAGGTCTGATGGACCCAAGTCTAAAATGATGGAAGGAAGTGGACAAACTGTGTTTTTCCATACGTATTCCTGTAATTTCATTACCTAATTTTAAACCCCGGAGTCTAATTTTAGCATGTATTAGAGGAGAACTTAATTAAGGTGAGAAACAGCATGGACTGAGTCAGCATTACTACCACTGCAACACAATGTTGAAAAGGCCACACTCTCTTGCTTGAAAAGACCATACTCTCTTGTGTATTATTTACTAGTTTAATGCAGTTTAAAGTTTAATGCACCATATCCAGGCTACACACGTGTTTCGGCCTGAAGATGGCCTGATTGGACATGCATAGGTTGGCCATATGTCCGAACAAACCCGCACCTTTGCTATCCAAACTCCCATCCTTGCGCCGTGCCCCGCTGACACCCGCCTCCGTAGAGATAACATTTACCCTAAGTTTCCCCGCTGTCAGCCTAGCCAAAACAGCTTTTGGAGGACTCCATTCACCATCCCGATTGAATAGGAGAAAATGACCTTTGAAATGTGCTTTTGTGAGATATTGAATACAACTTCTACAGTCAACGACCTGTTGCCTCACATCTCGAGGCCACAAGCACAAGGTGAGGACGGGAGGCAAGACAAACAGACGGACACACGGACATCATAAACAGGTCCTAAAAATGGACAGATGGTCAACCTAGGCGCACCTCGACAATAAACTGGACTGGTCCACAAACTAGAGCACTCTACAGGAAAGACCAAAGCAGGCTCTATTTCCTCAGAAGGCTGAGGTCCTTCAATGTCTGCAGCCGACTTCTGCTTATGTTCTAGCAGTCTGTCATGGCCACCGTGCTCTTCTTTGCTGCGACATGCTGGGGAGGAAGCATCAGGAAGAGAGATGCTGGACGCCTTGACAGACTGGTGAGGAAGGCGGGATCAGTGGTGGGCATGGAGCTGGAGACACTTACCTCAATAACCGAGAGCAGAACACTGAGCAGACTAGACTCTATTATGGACAATCAGCATCACCCCTTAACGCCACCTTCACTAACCAACTGAGTCTGTTCAGCCACAGACTCCGTGCTTTCACCTGCAGGACTGTCAGACTAAGGAAGTCCTTTGTCCTATGGGCAATTCAGCTGTTTAACAACACACAGAAGGACACTAAGAAGAACATCATCATAGGGGACTGGACTGCCTGAGATGCCAGAGCTGGCCCAGACCGGGAAACCTCTTGGTGTGTGTGTGTGTGTGTGTGTGTGTGTGTGTGTGTGTGTGTGTGTGTGTGTGTGTGTGTGTGTGTGTGTGTGTGTGTGTGTGTGTGTGTGTGTGTGTGCGCTGTCCAATCACTGCACTGAGGAACTTTTGACTCTTGACCACTGGACATACTTGTTTTTCCTGCTCACCACAAGCAAAGACTGTGATCTGTCAGAGCTGGCCCAGTTATTGGGGAACCTCTTTGTGTGTGTGTGTGTGTGTGTGGTGTGTGTGTGGTGTGTGTGTGGTGTGTGTGTGGTGTGTGTGTGTGTGTGTGTGTGTGTGTGTGTGTGTGTGTGTGTGTGTGTGTGTGTGTGTGTTTGCCTAATACACTTACCTGTACTTTACTGTGACATTGTGAGAATTTCCAACCCCTATCATACTCTGTACATTGCCTACTTCTATATACTATACTATATCACAGATGTATCCATCAAAACTTGTTCCAGGTCATGTTAAGATTGTCTACCTTAACTGACAGAGTATGTTTTCTGCATTGGTCTATTCCAACTCACAGAATGTCTTTTGCACAATTACCTTTTTTACATTTATTATCTCTACTATTTTTTTCCCCCTCCCTGACTATTCCTGTGTTATTTGTGTCTTGAAATGTCCATGTGGGCATTTGTGTATTTATGTAAGCTACTGGATACCTGAATTTCCCCCTGGGGATCAATAAAGTTACTCTACTCTACTCTACTCTACTCTACAAAGAAAAGACCAAATGAAGCAACAACCATCTCTGAGTTTTAGTGTGCCTATAATTGAAACATCTCCTGCAATACCCACAGCCACTGACCTGCGTAATCGGCCTGGTTTACATCGATCCCGGCCTCGATGAGAGCTCTGACCAGGGCCAGGTCCCCTTTCTTGGCTGCTCGGTGGAGCTGAGTCTCTCCCTGGGCGTTTCTCTTATGGATGGTCTTCAAGTGGATCTTTGCACTCTCTGTGTTGACTAAAAGATGACACCCAATATCAAAGGAGGGAGGAGGTGGCAATAAAATCACAAGACATGGTACGACTTTATTTAAGGGTTCACATGTTAGTCACTATACCTAACTGTCAGAATACGTGATTTATAAGTCATGCCTCATACCTGTTGGGTGTATATTCACAAATGTATTGTTCTTGGCCAAAAAGACCCTTTGACTTGGCTGAACACATGTCTAATTAGACATTTAGACAGTAAATAGGCACATGTTTGTGTACGTAAAGCCTGTAATAAACCCAAGACACTTGCACATGCAATTGATTGGCAGAGACAGTATAAAGTCCAGGTCAATTTGCAAGGTCCAGTGACAAACAAAATACCTTTATCAGTCGAGGAGTCAGTCGGGCGTTTGACTGTTTTGTCCGGCTGCCATGGTTTCCAGTTGCTCTGCGATTTGCCCGCCATGCTCCATCTATTCTTTTGTTTTTTTGGCTTGGCCTTCTGCTTCTGCAAGCCCTGACTAGCAGAGCAAGCGGTGGGACAGTGGGTTGGGTTAGGGCTGGCTCCGGTGGTGGTGGAGTGGATGTTGGTATGGAAGGTATCGGCCACGTCACTGCCACACGAGGCCGACTGACTCTCATCCCCCACCTCACTCGCGCTGCAAGACCCCGCACAGGGCAGGGAGTTCACACCAGACTCATTTTCACTCTCGTCTGGGAGACAAGTGGGGGCCTGCTGCATGCTCTCATCCTCTGATATCATGGTGCAGTCTGAGTCAACGGAGCACTCGTCAAATTCACGGGCTGTGGTTTCCGTTTGAGCTTGCATGGGGACGTGAGCACAAGGCGATGACACGAATGTGGCACCTGACAGATTTTCGGTGACGCTGACGACGTCTGTTGCCCGGTGGTCAGCGGTGCTTTGTTCCACCGTGCATGTGCCGCTCACAGCAAAGCCTGTTGTGGTCACGTCTGTGCTGTCAGGGTTCATGGTGGCTGCAAACCTGCTAAGCATGGTTTCATCACAGGAGTGCAACAACGACGGACTGCCGCCGCTAGCCAGCGTAAAAGGGGCATCCCCACTGCCAGACTGCAGAACAGGCCTCTTGTCTTCCTCATTCCTCTCATTTACTGCAAAAGCTTGTTCCGCAATACATTCATTTGTCTGGTCTATCAGTTCATCGCAGGTCAAATTGCTCCTCATTACACACGGGTCACTAAGATCATTCGAGGCCATAGGTGCGGTGGATTTTTGTAGCTCAGGCCCAGGAAGGCAGTGTGTCAGGCTGGCAGTGGCGTGAGTGTTTGCCAAGGTTTCGTCTCCCATGCAGACTTCTTCATCCAGGTGTGGCAGAGGGCCGGTGGCGTGTGATATCTCAACACTAGGTGTCATTTCTGATGACTCGCCGCTCGCTGCTTCAGATCTGACGTCTTTCCAGGCTGTCAACGAGTGCTCCTCGGAAAACCTTCCAGTGCCCCCTCCTCCTCCTTGTCTGAGGAGAGACGCCGAGTGGTTGTCACCGGTATTAGACGACTCCTGCACGGCAACAGGTAACTCGTTGACGGGGGCCACTGCTGGTTCATTATGCTTGGTGACTGGCTTATGTGTTCCCCTCTCTCCGAGGGCACTTGCTTTCACGGTTGTGATTATGTCCGTGTGCCCGGCCAATAGGGACACGCTGCACTCCTGCTGTGTGTCATCCAACAGACACTCATCTGTCACCTCCACCGCACTGCGGCTGACACAGAATTCACCAGTAGTGGTGGTTTTCAGATGACTTGTCACACTAGCAGTCTCGGTCAGTTTTGCAACGCCGGTAAAACCCTCGAGGGTGGCGCAGAATGTGGAAACTGAGCAGCCATCTTCCTCATCATGGTTGGCGTTCTGTTCATCTCTCTTTATGATAGTAGAACACGTTCCCACTCCTGCCTCCATTAAAGTTCCCTCCTCTTCTGTCTGGCTGAAGCTCCGCTCGGGGTTCCCTTTCTCTTGTTCTAGAGTGGGCACAACTTGAAAGTCCTTCTCTGCTGAATTCTCACAGGCAGCAGTCTCAGTGGTGGGGCGAATGTCAGAGCTCACGTACTTGCCCACTTCCCGTTGGCCCTCACCTCCCATGGGGTTATGGGGTAACAGTAGACTTACACTATGGCTGAACTCACTGCTGCCCATGTCCGAACTGACATCATTGGCCACATGTACTTGTCCCTCATGTATGAGGCTACAGGTGGACAGTAGGCTAACACAAGTGCTGAATTCACTGGTGTTGATGTCCGAACTCACATCCTTGGCCACTTGTTTTCGGCCCTCAGCTGTGGAAGTATTGGGGGACAGTAAACTAACACAAGAGCTAAACGAACTGGTGGCGAAGTCTGAACTCACATCCTTGGCCACTTCGACTTGTTGCTGAGGTGTGGAGCTCCGGGGGAACAACAGACCAACACTAGCGCTTAAAGAACTGCTGTTGGTGTCCGAACTCACAACCTCGGGTCCCTCACCAATAGGACTTACACTAGTGTTCAAGTCATTGGTGCCAATGTTCAAACTCACATCCTTGCAGACCTCTTTTAGTCCCTCAATCGTTGAGCTATGAGGCCCTATCCCACTGATATTAGTAAGCTCACTATCGATGGCTGGAGGTACCTCGACCAAGCCCTCGGGTGAGCGGCCAAGGGCCGTCACACTCACATCCACACTAACTGATGTGTCTCTCCCTCCATTTCCATCTGTGAAGAAGAGCGACGCTGTTTTTTCATCTGTGACTGGCGAGGAGTCGGCAGAAGGGCTTTCGATAAAGCTCAGTGGCACTTCCTGGGCCTTATCAGAGCGGATGCTATCGCTGGGAGGAAGGTTCAAAGCGTCGTTCGGCTGCTTTCCGCTGTTGTGCACAGACATTTCTTCTTCCCCTGTCCTTACTCCAGCAGGTTCGCCACAAGCCGAGCGCACCGTCTGCTCAGTTTGGCAGGATTCCTCCTCCGCCTCCTCGGCGGCTCTGTGGCCTTGGAATGCGGTGCTCTCATTCCTCTCGGCGTACGAGGTCCCAGCAGGGCAGCGGACAGGGGACTTCTGGGTAGGACACAAAACACAAAACAAGCACGCACAAACAAAACAAAACAAAAGACAGGGGAAAAAAGCAAAACAGGCCATGTCATCTGGTGCAAAAATGTGCAGGCCACTTCACAACTTGATTCACATGAAGGGGACTATGTATATAATACACATGCTGGCTGGGAGAAATGTTTTTGCAATTTTATGTTCAGTCTTACCAAATCTTTTTGTGGAGAGACTTTCATGTCTAGATGCCCTGGAGAAGAAAAAGAAAATAGTTGACATGCCGGAGAGTCAGAGATAAATTCAAAACACCTGCAGCAAATGCAGGCTGGCACAAAAAGATTACAAACAAAATACACACAAACGACTGCAATCCACCCATGAAATCACACAATGTGATGCCCAGAAAACAAAATGTACATCATTTACACAAAATCCAAACCATGTGTTTGTGCTTCAGTTGTTTTGAGTGGTTCCTGGATGAGTGTGACATACAGTGCTGTGCACTTGAGCTGTTACTTCAGTGGACTGACAACTTTGGGTGCAAGTCAACCTGCTTTCTACCATTTTTTTGCATTAGGCTCTGTGTTGCTCTGCCTCCGTGGATTTTTATTAAAAAATTACCGTTAACCAACGCAGAGACTTTTGGGCAGGCTTTCCACCATTCAACATTCAAATTCCAAATGGGAGAAAGAAATTGGAATTGTGTTCTTTTTCACAAGACATTGAATAAAAACGTAATCATTGATGACGTTGAGCCTCAAAAGACGAGGCCGGAGACCATAGTTAAGGACAGGAGGAAGCAGACTGACTTGCACCTAATAAATGAATTGGATTCACAGGCTGATAAATCTCTCTCACCTGTTTTTCGACTTTGGGGAAGAAAACTGGCCATTAGTTGTTCAATGGCAACATTTGAGACCATGTCTGAGGCTGGTCTTCCCATAGCACCTTTTTGAAGAGGATCAGCGCCATACTTCAAAAGTAAAGCAGTCATCTGTGGACCAAAATAAGAAGCTGCTGTAGTCAGCAATTCAGTTTTAATCTCACTTCCTCTTAAAGGAACGTAACAGAGAATTGAAAGTTAAGACTGTGCAGCATACTTCCCAAAGTAGAGGAAAACGAGCAATAGATACTACTACAGTATATTGTGCTCAAATCCTTCATCATACTATAATTTTGGCATATTTTGAGTAGTCTATCTCAGTGTTTCACAACCAGGGGCACCCTGGGGTGCCGCAGAAATGTGGCTGATAAATAAATTATGTAATATAATACATATTTGTCTAGATTAATAAAGTATTGCGGATTCTTTCATCTGCCATTTATGCACAATAAAGTATATTTATATTAGGTCGCCTAACCACACACTGCTCCAGGAACTGTAACCAATACCCTGAAATATCTGTAAGGTGCTTGGGATAAAAGCGTCAGCTAAGTATAATGTAATGTAATGTAACATAGATTCACCTCATAGTCTCCGAGCCATACAGCCTCGTGGAGAGCCGTGTCCCCATCGTGGGCCGCACTGTTCACCATGGCTCCCCCTCTCAGTAAGCGCTCCAAGATGCCTGGATTTCTTGTCTGCACACACTCATGCAGAGGAGTCCAGCCTGAAACACATGCACACACACACACACACACACACACACACACACACACACACACACACACACACACACACACACACACACACACACACACACACACACCAGCCATTATGCTATAAATGGTGTTACACTGGGTTGTGGTCTATGTGTACTACAGCCAGCCAGCCAGTTCAGAAATAACTGGCTTGTGACGGTCGAGCCTTCATTGCGGCGTCACTTTTTGAACCTTCAATGCTTTACTATCATTGTGAAGCAGAATTAACCAAGCGTTGTATTGTTCCCCCTCTAATAGGGAACGTCGTGAGTGCAAACTATCCCATGAAAACACAAAATACAGCTTCAAAACATGAACACCATTTGCGTGCTGTTAGGTTATGGATAATCATTTGTTTAAAAGGAGTATCAATACTCTGATTACAGATTTGTTATTGGAATTACAATGACCTATAATTATATATTTTCTCTTGATTTATACACGTGGCACCTTTAAAGAGTATCATCTTTGCCTGTTAGTACGACTCTCTAAAGTAGGAGCCAAGGCAGGAAAGCTGAGTCACCAAAACGTGACCAGGCACACACAGGCCACGTTCTTAAGAAATCACTCTGTGAATACTCTTTCTGTTTCCGTTCTGTTGAAAGTAATTCACGGGACAGGCCATGTGACTTCAAGAATCTCTCGAAAATCGATTCCATCTGAGGAGACCATTGAGTACCACTGTGACTTGGGACAGGAAAAGTGTGCCCCCCCCCCTTTCCTTACCTGCGTGATCGCAGGTGTTGATAGAGGCTCCCTGCTGTATGAGGCGCACCACCTCTTCCTCGTTCCCCCTCTTCACGGCCCTGTGGAGCTGGGTTTCCCCATATTGGTTCCTCTTGTCAATCAGTTTGCTGGCAGTCTTTTGCTTCTTCGAGGTCTGGCTGGCGTCAGATTCATTTTGGTCGTTTGGCGCTCCTATGAATGTCAGTGAACAGACAATTAAAAAGGGGCCATACCGACTGCAAACAGTTTTTCTTTCTTTGTACTTTGCCTCCAAAAGTGAGTACACCCTTAAATGTAAAAATAAAAACATGGATATGGCCCAGCCGTGTCTCAATCGGCTGGGCACTGCACTGCTATACCAGCGACCTGGGTTCGATTCCGATCCGAGATCTTGTTTTATTGAAATTGTAAGAGTGTAAGCTTACACAACTTAAGGGATATACACAACTTGTGGATATTGTACTGCATGTCACTGTCTATTGAGCAGTTTCTGTGAGTCCCAGTCCTTCACTGGCATCCCCTGAGCACAGACTTTGGACTACTGCAGTTTATTGTTTAAATTCAATAAAATGAATATTTTACAGTGGACCTAACTTCATGATTTAATGGTAAAAAAAAAACGTCAGGATGCAAAGAACCAATATCACTGAACTTAACAATTTATGAAGATATGGCTTAATGTAGTCTCTGGTGCGACATGGGCAATAACACAATCAAAAATAGGGCAAACTTGAAATACTATGATGCTTGAATATGACATATTAATTTGCTACCATTAAGAGGACATGTCTATATTCATCACTTAGTTTGGTTATACAGTACTATACATAATATCTAAATGTGATGGAGGCATTTCCAGGAATCAGGACTCCTTTAAGCCACTGCTTTCGACAGACACCCACTGAAGTGAAAACGCTGATGTCATTGGGAGTTGGGAGTCAGTTGGAGCCGGTGAAAGGTTTTAAGACACACCCTATTGACCTTACTTTTAGAAGCTGTATGACGCGTCACCCGGGCTGGCACCTCCTTGCCACTGTCATTGGTCTCAGCCTTGTTGGCTCGCTGTGCATTAGTGAACTCCTCACTGAGGAGAAAACACACACACACACACACACACACACACACACACACACACACACACACACACACACACACACACACACACACACACACACACACACACACACACACACACACACACACACACACACAAATGTTAGAAATTCATCAGAAAATTAGCATTGAAGTTCTGTTTATTTGTGTGTTATTACACAGTTGTCGCTGTTGCATGCTATCGTTGTATTCTAACTGCTACAACCTCCTTTAGGCACCTTTGAGTGAAGTTTCTTAATCCCTTGTTGTTCTTCTGAATCGTCGTCATCAACCCTCTCCCTGTTGGAATTGGAATCACACAGAAAAACAACACCTCATGTTATTACGCCGAACAATGAACAATTTGTAACTTGATGACACACACTCGCCTTCAGACAAAGTCCTGCTTGTGTAAACATGTCTGGCTTTTCTTTTTCTGAAGAAGATTTACAGAACCAGAGACTGACACGGTGGTGTATGGGGGATTGTCCTGCTGAGTAAAGGACCCAAGGCTACTAGACTGGCCAAGGCTTGGTCCACAAACGGAGTACTGTTTCAACTTGACTATATATTAACACACAGAATTCATCTGTGTCTGCCCACGCTTGCGTATGCCCATTACATATCTACTACTCGAGTAGACATCTCAGCTACTGTAAGAGCATGTACTGTTGCAGAGCGGGACGGTTGGACGGGATGGCATTCTTGTTGACATGATGGCAATGGCATGAAATTCCACATTTGCATGACCATGCACAATCAGGTCTGACCAGCTGCTAGCCCGCAAACTGAGGAAGTGGCCACGGCGAACATGACTGATAGCACACATCCCTCCCTGAGTACCGTCATTTGTTCAAAATCAACGCTCAACAAAGACCATTTACAGTTATTTAACTCTGTTGTTCCCAAATGTTTTCTGAAAGGAGCCCCCATTGAGACTGACAATATTTTTTGCGATTCCTCACAATCCCATATTCCAAAATTCCTTTAATGTTACTAAATTTTAATGTGGACAGTAAATAAATGTGTTAACTGTACAAGATAATGTAGTTTCAAAACGATATATGGAATGGATATATTATTATTATTATTATTATTATTATTATTATTATTATTATATTGAAAGCATATATTTTAATGCAAACATTAACAGTCCCTTCTCTCAGCATCCTGCCACGCCCCATCTGGGAATACTAACTCTGCAGTTTGGGAACGACTAATCCATAACTTTGTCAGGGAAGAATCCTTGGTGAGTGCCCTATGACCCAGAGAGGTGCATGGCTCCGCTATGGCCAGGAGAACAGCACCCTCTGCTGTTCAAGACAGCACACACATCAGTTTTTACATTGCATTACGCTTTTGTCCAAAGCCACTTACAATTGAGGACATAATCACAGACAGCATACAGTGCATGCAACACTTGCAG